>NC_067223.1:30037456-30266923 GCF_019924925.1 Ctenopharyngodon idella
ATAGCAAGTATAAAGCTCATTAAATCTTGATGACTCTTGAGACAACATGTCTATATGATTTCTGTTGTGTGTGCTTTCTTAAATAATAATAATAATGCATGTAAATAATAATGCATGTTATTACAATATACAGAGATGTAGCCAGGCACAGTTAAACTTGTGACTATCAAATTTTCATATCACAGTAATTGTTAAATTGTGACATGGTGCCTCGGTAGGTAGCACTGTTGCCTCACAGCAAGAAGCTCCCTGGTTTGAGTCCTGGCTGATTCAAGATTATTTTTCTTTCCCCGTTGGCAGATAATTTGCAAAATAAGAAAAATGTCAAATTATGTAAAATTTAAGTGCATTTAAGAATTTTTAGATATTTTGACTGGAAACAAGAAGACAAAAATACTAAGTAAGAAAAGCATTTTTTTTGCAGTGCAGGTACATTTATTCATTGTGCATATTTTCATCATGTAAACACCATCTAAGAGGAGTTTCACAGGACTGCAGGTCAGTGGTGTAGAAATCGGTGTAAATGAGGCTAATAAATGATGTTCACTTGATAACATCTTGCTGCAACCTCTGGAAGTAAACTAATAATTAGAATTTACTTTTGGATTTCATTGTGATTGGATGCATTGATGACACGCATATTCCCATCATTGCACCTTCAGAAAATGAAACGGATTATGGTATGGAAGGATGCCAGATAGAAGGGTAGTCTGAGATATACAGTGTATGCTGTAACCACCACCACAGCTGATAAATAAACACAAGTAAATTTTCACAAGTTATTTGGCAGTCATTATTTCCTACAAATACAAAAGCAACAGTTATTCTTTTTCCTGTTGGATTTAATATTCTTCCAATACCTGGTATTGTGGCCATCTCCTCTTCATCTGTCAGTGGTTGTGGTGCAGGTCCTCCCCCCATTTTGCGAGCCTTTCCCTTCTTGCTGCTGGCTGAGTAGAAGTCAAATGTTAATTTCATTACCCTAAGTAAGAAATGTAACAGGTTGGATCATAGAACATTTAATTATGTAAAAAAAGCACCTGACTATGTGGAAAAAGCTGCTGCACATTGAAATAGACACTGAATGATATTTATTTAATATGTCAAATGTTTGTAAAGTCATGTAGCCTACACCCATGAACCTTTTATGCTTAAAGCTTTACCCGATTGAATTATGTTTTTATACTTAATTTTTAGCTGCTGCAATGTTCTTTTTTTTTTTTTTTTTTTTTTGCCTGTAGGATACCATTTTCACTTCTGATATTATAACAGTGATTAAGAATTAAACTTACGTATTGACTCAGAAGTATGAGGATGTCTTTTTGTCAGTGCTGTTGCCATGGTGAATCGTAATTTCAGAGCTCCATTGATCGTGGCTTTTCATAGTCATGGTGCACGCGCTTAACTCAGAGTCAACCTACTCGGAGTTGATTGAACTAATGCTGGGTACACACCTAAAAGATTTTTGAAAACTTAAAAGATTTTTAAAATGTGAGAGACCACAAACATGAGGACAAAAAAATCCTAGATTTAACCGTTTTGCTCCTATAGTGTGTGGTGTCACATCACAGCACAAAGACAGCACATCACACACAAATAGATTTTCCTGACTGTGAACACAGGAAGTCTCGCAAAATCTCTCAAGACTTCAGAATAAACATGACAGACGATAGGCAGGGAGAAATTGCGTTGATAGCGTTTGGAATGATTTTGGTATGTTTTACAAGACACGTTGTATAAACACTTGCTGTTGCCACAAATTGACAAGCTGATCCTCCATCTCTACTGTCCAAATCCATTTAACTTTGTGCTGCGCCATGACTGCATTTGTTATGCTTCTGTCTTCTGTCAGCTTGCTTTCTGATTGGATATTGTTTCGTTTTATGTGATAATCTCCAAGCGTTTGTCCTCGGAAGTAAAAAATAAAACATGAAACTAACACTCCTCCAGTGTGTGACCCTCTTTATTCTGTTGGAGTACATCGCTTACCTAATGAATACCAATGAATCATAATCCAAGAATATTATAATAGGCCTGTGTTACTCACCATGGTTGATCACCAGTCAAACCAGTATAATATTACCAAGTAAAATATTGCCTTGGATAGTCATTTAGTATGACATATTTGTTGGTGTTTTTTCAATGAAGGTATCATTGTCTATTTTTTAACTTTACCCTATTAAACATTAAAATGCAAATGCTTTAATGTCATGCTATCTCTTTTGGTGTTTGTGTTTCAGGGTAATAAATGCAGGTAAGAGTGCTCTGAATGAGGACCAGGCATGCTGTGAGGTTGTACTGGTTAAGAAGAAACCTATAGGACCCTTGACACCCAGAAAGACGGCTACAAGTAGAAGGAGGTCATCCCTTCCCAATAGTGTTGACATGGGAATGTGGGAAAATGATGTAAGTGATTGTTTCCTGTACCAGCTACACTGAATATCTATTGAACAATAATGTTTTTTCAAGACATTTTTATTATTATTAGCAGGGTTGGGGAAAAATCATACATCTGTGATTTAATATTTGCTTTTTACACGTTAAAAATTCCTGAAGTAGCTATGCTAATGTCTTTTCCTCACACCCTTTGTGTAGATTTATAATATATGATCACACTATCTGTGTGCCATTCACTGTCTTAGCAAAGCAAGAGAGAGTGGCTGTCTGACCAAGGATGGTCTGTATGTGCCCAGTCGGGTCACTCAAGTCAAGTCATCTTCATTTATATAGCACTTTTCACAATACAGATTGTTTCAAAGCAGCTTCACAGTGATAATAGGAAAATTAATTGACAGAGATTGTTTTGGCTTTACAGCAGCTCTAAGAAAATATTATCGAGCTAAAGTAGGTTTTTGATTGAACCACTTCCGTTGTAAAAATTGTTAAATATTAACTTAGGGGCCGCTTAAATGACACCTTTCCTACTGAAAACCGAACACCTTTAATGCATTCTTGCCGTTCATTTACGTGTTTGAATGTGTATGTGCGCAGACTCTTGGTCTTTTTTACGAAGTGATATTGCCAAATTACTTGTCTGGTCCACATAATACAGAAAAATTAGTTGTGTCCGCGGATCTATGCGAACTGGAATAATTTTGATAACGTTTTATCTACAGTTGCAAGAAAAAGTATGTGAACCACTTGCAGAATCTGTGAAAATGTTAATAATTTTAACAAAATAAGGGAGATAATACAAAATGCATGTTATTTTTTTATCTAGTACTGTCCTGAGTAAGATATTTTACATAGAAGATGTTTACATATAATCCACAAGACAAAAAAATAGCTGAAATTATTAAAATAACCCCATTCACAAGTATGTGAACCATTGATTCTTAATACTGTGTGTGGTTAACTGGATGATCTACGACTGGTTTTTTTTTTGTTTTGTTTTGTTTTGTGATGGTTGTTCATGAGTCCCTTGTTTGCCCTGAGCAGTTAAACTGAGCTCTGTTCTTCAGAAAAAATCTTCAGGTCCTGCAGAGTCTTCAGTTTTCCAGCATTTTCTGCATATTTGAACCCTTTACAGCAGTGACTTAATGATTTTGAGATCCATCTTTTCACACTTAGGACAACTGAGGGACTCAAACACGACTTTTAAAAAAGGTTCAAACATTCACTGAATGTTTGAAAAGGTTCAAAAATACACTGATGCATTCAGTGGCGTAGTTTGTGTGGGGGGGGGTTGTAACTGATGGATTTGAATATCCCCCCCCCCCCAGTATTCAAATCCATCAGTTACAACCCTCCCAATATTTCAACATGAAAATCACAGTAGATCAAATGACAAATATGTAGAATTAATTTATTTGGTAAGAATAATTTTGTTCCTAATCAAATATGAGTTTCGCATAATAAATTAGACAAAAAAATACTCCCCCCTCCATTGAACCGATTTGTAACGCCCAACCAATGCGTCGCACTTTCACCAAAACAACGCGCGTGGTGCTCTACTGTTTAAATGAGAGAGCACGGGTAGCACCAAAAATTAAGAGAACCGCTGCCCAGTCGACTATATTAAACTGCTGGTCAAAGAGGGACGTTAAAAAGAATAAAACATGTACTGAGAAGGAGTTATGAGAATATTGTGTAATAGCTAAATACACTCCACATATATTTTAGCTAGCTAATCCATTACAATTTAGCCATAACTATCAGTGTAACTGTAACCAGTTACCAAAACAGCCGTCTGTTTTGTTAGTTCATTTTTCAATAGTGTCTGTATTTATCAATGACAAAAGTATTCACATCGGTGTTTGTTTTCTTCCTAAATTAATCTGACTTTTGAACGAATTGGCTGAATGAACGATTTAAGTGGCTCACTCATTAAAACAGCGAATCGCTGCTGTTTCAATTTTTACATAATTTCTTTCTTTTTAGAATCACTCAGTTATGTTAGAATTTGATGAATGATTATACATAAATTTCATAAAGTTATGAAGTATAGATAGATAGATAGATAGATAGATAGATAGAGAAGAAATAAATTACCCAATAACGCTACACATAAAACAGATTATTATTAGCCTATTATTATTATTATTTAATTAAAAAAATAATAACAGGCAGCATACCAACGTTCAACCATGGCAAGCAAACTTTGGTACAAAATGAGAAATAAATGAGGATCAAAATCAGCATGGCGTTTCCGAGATGGCGAGAGCTTTGCGACAAACTTTGACTTGATTTGCCGCTCTTGCACGTTATTAGACAAGGTAAGCAAATGTAGGCTACATAAGACTAATCAATGTTATATAGTTGACATTATAACACGATGAAATGTTAGAATATCATCAGTATGTTATTCTAATGTTGATCTAGCTTACTGTTAAGTCTCATACAGCCAACAAATTAATACATAGAATAACACTTTCAACACACTCAAATGCAGTTTAGTATGATAGTGTAATGTTAGTGAAACAGCGCTGCGTTACCTCACAATTTTAATTTGTCAAATAAACTGACCTGTATGAGTAGTATTTCAGAACTTGCGGGTAGTTCGGTAGAATGAAATGTCCTTATTCCTTTATATCCCCTGGGACGAGTAGCATCTGCCTGCACAACCGGAGACTGCATTTTCAGGACCGCATTTCTAGGACCCTACATTTTAGTGACAGTAGTGACGGTAGTGACTAACGAATTACAGGACCAGTGACCGCATGCTTTTCGGAAGAGATGGACGACATTCAGAGTGTGAGTATCAAATGTAAATCAGTTTTTATTTGTTTAACATTAAAAACAATTGTGATGCATTTAATTGCAAAGTTAAGTGATCGTGAGTTGCTAAATAGTCTTGAATGCACTTTATAGCCATCATATATTAGCTTCTAATGCTGTAAAACTAATTGTTAGCATATTCGTTTAACAAAACTGTAGCACGACTGGCAAGTGACTATGATTAATAATCCTAGGCAGTACGATAAACTGTAGCACTTCGTTGTAAAATCTTGTTAGTTACTCAATGTTTTTCCATTTTAAGCAAGTTAAAATAATCTTAATGTTTTAACTGTCACGTGCGTGTTCACTGTCAGTCTGCCCAGGTCAAAAAATACTACAGTAAATACTATAGTGTTTTTTAACCATACTATAGTAAATTGTAGTAACTTATACTGTATAAATAATAGTATTTACAACACTTTGTTAATGAATCCTTCAGCATACTGTAGTATACAGTGAACTGATAAACTGTAATAAATACTGTAGTATACTTTATTTTTTACTACAGTAAACTGTAGTGTATATTGTATATACCCTATAGTTGTAGAAAACTTAGTACAGTATTGGGTAAAATAATTTGATTATATTACTATAGTTGTTATGTTACCACAGCAACTATAGAATTACCACAACAAATTAATTCAAGTACTTTACTATAGTATGGGTAAAAAAAAAAACTATAGTATTTACTATAAATTACTATAGTATTTTTTTACCTGGGCATGTTTACCCTACAATACATGTTATGAGCATGTCTCTTCATTTTGACATTGTTTTTGTAATGTTGATTGAGGCATTTGACAATTTTAATAGTCAGACATAACAGAGAGGCCATCATAATAATAATACCACGTGTTAGATTGTGTCATGTACTGTGTACTCTATAAGTGATTTCAGTGCAGGCAATATATGACAAAAGAATAATAAATAAATTGGTCAAGTACTAGGCTTAGGCCTAATTTATGTCTGTTTATTTATATGAAATGAACTTAAAATGTTTTATTTGACCAATTGGACTCTCTCTTTTTCAAGAAACACATAACAATCCAAGAATGAAGATCCTTTCCTGGACTATAGAGATGCACCACATGCTGCAAGGAGTTCCTCTGCCCGTTCTGCAGTTCTGCTTTGTTTCACCCAACAAAGTTGAGCAAAGTGAAATCCCATTTGGAGAGCCATTTCAAATGCAGTTCTCTATGAAGGTAACATTTGCAAACATTCTTTTGGGAGATGCAATGTTATGATTAATTCAATTTGACCTCATTTCCTAGATCTGTGTATATTTCAATTAACAATTTTCTTTTGATAGACCATCATATATGGCCTGGCTGGGCTGCAGAATTTCTCTGTGGGATGTTGAGAAGGCCTTCTTCTCTGGTCTGGATTATCATCACATGTAAGAGTAGAAAATGTAAATTTTTTTACACAGTGTCCAGTGTATCATTTTTTAAGCATTAACAGTATTTCTGTTAACCCAGCAGTGGTTATGTCCTCCATTTACTATTTTAGTGAAGTGGAAGAAAAGAGAAAAGAGGGGAGAGCATCCATTGGTAGGTAGTGCTGCTGCATACTTCACAATTTGTGCTTTAAATATTTAAAGGTCAGGAAAAGTCATGTCAATAACATGTTATTTATATTCAGATTTCTTGCATCTCTATTATTTTTTTTATTTTTTTCTCAGTTCAGATGGGCTTTATTGACATGAAAGTTTCAAGAACCTTTGTTCCCACAGCATCAAAATATTTTTTTTCCAAATCTTTGAACAGTATGCAATAACAGTAATATGAACATTAATTGGTATGAAGATTGATATAATTATTTTTGTATTGTATATAATGTGTGTGCTCTGTGGTGACTAAAATCTTTTAAATATGACATTTAAAATTAAAGAGTTAAACATGTTAAACTAAATGTTCCTTTCATTCACTTCTCTCTCTCTCTCTCTCTCTCTCTCTCTCTCTCTCTCTCTCTTAGGAGTCAGTGAGGAAGTTCTTTCTGTGTGGTTCACGCTATGAACAAATTTGTTTTTGTGTGTTCAACTGTTGTAATATATTATTTTATAAAATATACACAATTTTAAATCTACCCCAGAGTCATCCTTGTGTTTCCCCTCTGTACTTGGAAATGTGGTTCATGTAGTGACTGAAAAGCTATACCATGATTCCTTATATTACTTGATGAGTTATTATATTATACTAGTTAGTCACAATAATTACTCAACATTCAGTTCGTAGCAACCAGGTTTAATTGCAAGAATGAAAGTAGTATTTGGGTGTTATAAACCTTCAAAAACCTCTTAAACTCTTAAGTAGTTAGAATTGGGTGGAAATACTGCCTTGGTGGCACTTTTTTCGGTCCTCCTAAACTAGGGTCCTGGAAACGCGGTCCTTGCACTGCGGTTCTTCGATTCGGTAGGTGGCGCTGTCACAAAAAACGAGGGTCCTGGGAATGCGGTCCTAGAACTGCGGTCCTGAAAGTGCCTCTGGTATTGCAGACGGATAATATTGTCTGGGACTCGCGTGTAGCACTGATGCGCCTGCGATTCTTGGCCACGCCCTGCTTCATACCACAGTCATGTTAAAAAACATAAATGCATTCACTCATGCATAAACATTATTTACCCATAAACATTATTTCACGAGTTCACACTTACAAATAATCAGATAAATAGTATGCGTATTTGGCGTGCTGTCCGAGGAGAGGGCTCCGAGCTCGGTATTTGGCCCAAACCCAGAGTACACCCTCCGTATTTCTGGTTAGGAATGTAACCAGGCAAGTGTGAGGAGACGGGGTGATGGTGGGATGCTGAAAAAACTGTCGAGGAATATGGGTGAGTTGACTGTGTTTATATATAGGTCTTCACTAATGCTGATTGGGTAGATATGTTTATTACTGATTGTTGACCGTTGGCTGAAATGACGTGATGATTCAGATTATTTGAGCGTTGCTCCTCCCGAATTTTGTTAATAAACCATCGGCATGATGACAATTTCCATGATTCCATGCTCATTCACTGCGTCATCAATCTATGCCTTTGTTATTGTTTTGAAGAGTCTAGTGACCCCTAGTGGCGAAAAAAATGCATATTGTGCCTTTAAGTAATGTGGTTTTGACACAGTAGCCCCTCACTGCAGAACACTCGAGATCCAGGGGGCGGAGTCGGGTAGGTTAAGGTATATGTAAGGTGGGAGGAGTTGGATCTAGAACCAGGGGGTGGAGATGGGTAGGTTTAGAGCCAGGGGGCGAAGACGGGTAGGTTTAGGGATATGTAAAGTGGGAGGAGTTGGATCTAGATGAGAAATAAAAACCACCCTGTACAGCTATGATCAGCTGTTCGGCGGAGCTTTCGATGTTTTGTTACGGAAAGGCCAAAGCTGATCGGTTGGTACTTGTCACATGACCTACAGTGCACTTGCGGCATTCTGAAAAGTTGAGATGTTTTCAACTCGCTGCGCCTGGAAAACGCACCGCATGTCACCGCGTCTACCGCGTCACTTTCATTATCAGCACGCTTGCCGCGCGCCTACATTTTAAATAACGAACTTGAGCAGGCAAAAGACGCAATATGTGAATGGCCCCTAACCCATCCTTCAAACTCATTCTCTGAAATTACATTTACTGTGTAACTATCTCACAGACCTCAAACACATAACCATAATGACATATTACTTAATAGTGAGTATTTCTTGGCCTAAGCAAAATGCACATGGGTACCCCTTGAACCAGAAAGAATGGGTGCCCCCACTAAAGCAGTGCCAACACTGCTGCTGACGTCACACTCTCCCACTTCTGGGAGTGTCATAAATGGTTCACAAAGTTCACAAAGAGGCTACCCAGCATTGAATTTCTCTCATGAATAGCATGCCTACCCTGACTTTCGGGGTGATTCCATTAGCCCTAATGGTCTGAGGTATGTGCAAAAGGAAACATTGTTTCCCCTTCAAAGCTTGATCAGACATTGAGTAAATTTGTTACTCTTTGCTCCAGTAGTGACGCTCTGTAACCAAGTCCAGTGACAGTCCCAGATACGTAATTGGGAATTAAAACACTCTTTTCGTCTATGCATGTAATGAGATGAATGCCTATTTCAATGAGCGGAGTTAGGGCCACTTCTGTACATTTGACAAACACTCTTGAGCTGAGAGATAGGAAGTTCGCTGTCTGAGTAACAGTATTGAAATGGGATTTAAATGAAAACTGTCAAATGAGTACTGTCAAAGATAACACCTGGGACACCAGTAGTAATTTTGGCTCACTTTGATCGGAACTGCCCTCATTGTACACATTGGGTGTGATCTGAGAGATCAGATTTAAACCAAAACAGAGTAGCACCAACAATTTCTATGGATTGTAACCTAATAGGAGGTTGTGTCAAATGATGTAGTTAAATCAAGTAGAATTAGTATAGTTAGAAGTCCTGAGTCAGCTGCTATCAATAAATCATTAGAAAATTTGAGAAGGGCAGTCGCTGTACTATGAAATAAGTGAAAGCTATATTTAAATTGTTCATATAAGTTGTTGACCGAGAGATGATCGTGATTTTTTTCAAAATTTTAGATGTAAATGGCAAGTTTGAAATAGGCCAAAAAATTACTTGAGTCAGCACCAGGCTTCTTGAGCACAGGAGCTGAAATAGCAGTTTTAAGTGAGAGGGGAGCCAGTGTTAATTTCGTTGACGAATAGTTTTCGTCATTATTTTCATCAGCGACATTTTTTCACAGACAAAAACGAGATGATGACTAAATAAAAAAACAGCAACAAAAACAATGACAAAAATCTGTTGACATTTTCGTCAATGAGTAAAAACTACACGAAAATGGGACGATTTGGGAAGTGATCCAGTCAGAACCGATGTCCTGTGCTGTAGATAGGCACCTTTGAATTGTAATGCGCTGATCTACCCTGCAGACAAGTTGGCATACACTTGCTGCATGTCTCATAAAATGTTAAAAAATGTAAACGTGTGGGAGAAAGAGAAGAACAGACATATTAATCTGAAAAAGCATGACGACACAAAAGAGAGATCTATTCGGTGTGGTTTTCTGTGCGCACACACCCGAAGCATGCAGCCATGAACACAGAAAGCTTCCTCAGCGCACGAGTACTGAATTGAGCTCTGTTTCGTGTCTGAATGGACAAAAACACTGGACAAATACACACAAACACTGTCAAAATGTCCGTTTTGGAGAGTATTCGCATAAACACAGCCGGTTATGTTTTAAGAAAACATATAAACAGTTGTGAGAATATCGATGTGCATCAGTGTATCCCAGCATTAGGTCTTAAAGTGATAGCAGCCTAATAAACCTGTGCCCTTAATATTAATCAAAAACCAAAAGACAGAAAATCGCTCACTGCTCCTTAATAGCATTAATAAGGATGAATTATATTTAATTCATACAAATAAATATGTCTGCTTGAAAGAATGTTGTATGCAAGTTGTTATAAAGAAAGCATATATCTTTCATTGCAAAGAACACCATGTTCTTTAGGAGAAGTGGTGATTTAATTTAATTTTAAGATGATGTTTTTTTATATGTCCTAGCAGTTAAATCTGATTCTGTATCACATGTTTAAATTTTAATATCATTAATATTAACAGTTTAATAGATGTTTTCTCCAGGAGTATATCATGGGTTTGGAAATTTTAGAGAAATTCTTAATCAATGCATTACATTTTAACTAAACCCATTAGATTTCAGTTGACTAAATCTACTGTAGATTTAATTGACTAAAACTAGAGTAAAACTAAAACAATTCAGATTACTAAAATATGACTAAAACAGCATTTTAGTCAAAAGACTATGACTAAAACTGAATCAAATTTTCTGTCAAAATTAACATGAGGAGAACAATAGAGTGGTGCAGGTATGACATCAGAACCCTGAAGTCTAATTCGCCGCTGGTTCCTTTGGTTCATCAATTCTAGGAAGTAGAGTAGAAGAAAAAGTTTAAATGAAACTGGGACAAGAAGAAAAACTTGCTTTGAGGTTGAAAAAGGTTGAGAACCACTGGTCTAAATGAAAGACTGTTGTGTCCAGTATTTGTGGTATCTAACCTGGTCAAGTCACGTCATCTTCATTTATATAGCGCTTTTCACAATACAGATTGTTTCAAAGCAGCTTCACAGTGATAATAGGAAAATTAATTGACAGAGATTGTTTTGGCTTTACAGCAGCTCTAAGAAAATATTATTATCGAGCTAAAGTAGGTTTTTGATTGAATCACTTCCGTTGTAAAAATGGTTAATTATTGACTAAGTGTTAAGAAGTATTCACCCAATCAGAGCGTAGTTTACTGAATGACGTCAGTCAGTGCCTCGCAGTTAGCAAGAGACGAACTGTGAATGCTCCGATATAGAATATATATCTCTTTTCCTTGAGTAGTTAACTTATGTGAGCGAGTTAATGACAAGGATGTAAGCTGTATGTTGCCTATTATCCTGTGATCCTTTTGATGTGTTTGAAGGCAGATTTGTGTACTTTATTGATTTACCACGAGTTCTTTTGTCCACCATCGCGGCAATCCGCGTTAGCGCCCAAGTTCACTCATTATGTTATGTCTAATGCCTGAGTGCCATTATAGTGTAAGTAATATCTCTGGATTGTGATTTATATTGTTATTCGCTCATATTTGTATATACATTACGTTATTTTTAGTTTCTTTATCTGCCGTTACTGCCTGTAATGACACGTTAAAATGGCGTCTTTCATATTTCCATGTGTGAGCTCGCGGACAGATGTGGACAGATTAAGTGCTGCAACAACTTTAATAATGTAACCTGGATTGTCTATGTAAATGTTATTGATTTAGCTGTATATCTAATATTCATTGTTATTCTTTGATATTTTCAGACCACTCACTGTTACCACTTCCTGTTACTGCTGAACTTAATCATCAGTAAACTTCAAACTCTGGTTTAGCTGAGTCCTATGTGTTCTTGCCGACACACCAGTGCGGATACAAATCCACCTCCTCCAGCACAAATACAGTCCTTACCCAATTCTCCATAATACTAAGGGGCTGCTTAAACGACTAGGACAATAGGTTCCAAGGGAAAAAGAGAACAATGAGCAATGTAAAGGAAAAGCAGTGTAGCGAATTAGCTCAACTGGCGAAATATATATATAATTATAAATTATAAATATAAATCAACCATAAAGGAAATATATATATATATACAGGTGCTGGTCATATAATTAGAATATCATCAAAAAGTTGATTTATTTCACTAATTCCATTCAAAAAGTGAAACTTGTATATTATATTCATTCATTACACACAGACTGTTATATTTCAAATGTTTATTTCTTTTAATTTTGATGATTATAACTGACAACTAAGGAAAATCCCAAATTCAGTATCTCAGAAAATTAGAATATTGTGAAAAGGTTCAATGTTGAAGACACCTGGTGCCACACTCTAATCAGCTAATTAACTCAAAACACCTGCAAAGGCCTTTAAATGGTCTCTCAGTCTAGTTCTGTAGGCTACACAATCATGGGGAAGACTGCTGACTTGACAGTTGTCCAAAAGACGACCATTGACACCTTGCACAAGGAGGGCAAGACACAAAAGGTCATTGCAAAAGAGGCTGGCTGTTCACAGAGCTCTGTGTCCAAGCACATTAATAGAGAGGCGAAGGGAAGGAAAAGATGTGGTAGAAAAAAGTGTACAAGCAATAGGGATAACCGCACCCTGGAGAGGATTGTGAAACAAAACCCATTCAAAAATGTGGGGGAGATTCACAAAGAGTGGACTACAGCTGGAGTCAGTGCTTCAAGAACCACTACGCACAGACGTATGCAAGACATGGGTTTCAGCTGTCGCATTCCTTGTGTCAAGCCACTCTTGAACAACAGACAGCGTCAGAAGCGTCTCGCCTGGGCTAAAGACAAAAAGGACTGGACTGCTGCTGAGTGGTCCAAAGTTATGTTCTCTGATGAAAGTAAATTTTGCATTTCCTTTGGAAATCAGGGTCCCAGAGTCTGGAGGAAGAGAGGAGAGGCACACAGTCCACATTGCTTGAGGTCCAGTGTAAAGTTTCCACAGTCAGTGATGGTTTGGGGTGCCATGTCATCTGCTGGTGTTGGTCCACTGTGTTTTCTGAGGTCCAAGGTCAACGCAGCCGTATACCAGGAAGTTTTAGAGCACTTCATGCTTCCTGCTGCTGACCAACTTTATGGAGATGCAGA
Organism: Ctenopharyngodon idella; assembly: GCF_019924925.1. Classification (NCBI taxonomy): domain Eukaryota; kingdom Metazoa; phylum Chordata; class Actinopteri; order Cypriniformes; family Xenocyprididae; genus Ctenopharyngodon; species Ctenopharyngodon idella. Next base: position 30,050,869 of record NC_067223.1, read on the forward strand.
TTTCATTTTCCAACAGGACTTGGCACCTGCACACAATGCCAAAGCTACCAGTACCTGGTTTAAGGACCATGGTATCCCTGTTCTTAATTGGCCAGCAAACTCGCCTGACCTTAACCCCATAGAAAATCTATGGGGTATTGTGAAGAGGAAGATGCGATATGCCAGACCCAACAATGCAGAAGAGCTGAAGGCCACTATCAGAGCAACCTGGGCTCTTATAACACCTGAGCAGTGCCACAGACTGATCGACTCCATGCTACGCCACATTGCTGCAGTAATTCAGGCAAAAGGAGCCCCAACTAAGTATTGAGTGCTGTACATGCTCATACTTTTCATGTTCATACTTTTCAGTTGGCCAAGATTTCTAAAAATCCTTTCTTTGTATTGGTCTTAAGTAATATTCTAATTTTCTGAGATACTGAATTTGGGATTTTCCTTAGTTGTCAGTTATAATCATCAAAATTAAAAGAAATAAACATTTGAAATATGTCAGTCTGTGTGTCAGTCAGTCTTTTTGATGATATTCTAATTATATGACCAGCACCTGTGTATATATATATATATATATATATATATATATATTATACAGGTGCTGGTCATATAATTAGAATATCATCGAAAAGTTGATTTATTTCACTAATTCCATTCAAAAAGTGAAACTTGTATATTATATTCATTCATTACACACAGACTGATATATTTCAATTGTTTATTTCTTTTATTTTGATGATTATAACTGACAACTAAGGAAAATCCCAAATTCAGTATCTCAGAAAATTAAAATATTACTTAAGACAAATACAAAGAAAGGATTTTTAGAAATCTTGGCCAACTGAAAAGTATGAGCATGTACAGCACTCAATACTTAGTTGGGGCTCCTTTTGCCTGAATTACTGCAGCATGGAGTCGATCAGTCTGTGGCACTGCTCAGGTGTTATAAGAGCCCAGGTTGCTCTGATAGTGGCCTTCAGCTCTTCTGCATTGTTGGGTCTGGCATATCGCATCTTCCTCTTCACAATACCCCACAGATTTTCTATGGGGTTAAGGTCAGGAGAGTTTGCTGGCCAATTAAGAACAGGGATACCATGGTCCTTAAACCAGGTACTGGTAGCTTTGGCACTGTGTGCAGGTGAGAGAGAGAGAGATAGATAATTAATTACAATGGATTATAATTAATTATGAATATATATGGACTAGATAAGTTTGCAGAATTAGTTTTAGTCTTAGAATTAATTTCAAAGAGACTGGTCGGTTTGTCCACCAAACTCATCAGTATGATCTTTTTATCAATTCTTAGAAAGGAGATTATTCCTCTGGCCAAGAGGAAAAATTCTCCTATTCTAGTACTAACAGTACAAAAACATGTAGCGAAAATCAAAAAGTTAAAGTGACCTGGTTCATGAGCAGCACAGAGACAATCAAGCATGAATATAATGGATTTTAATACATGACACTACGAATACATACAACTAAATCTAAACAAAGAATACAGATAAACAGGATAACGAAAGTAAAGAAAGAAAGAGAGAGAAGACAAAAGAATGACAAAACCTCCAAACAGTTACCCTTGAGAGTCAGCAAAGTATCACATCACCTTAATAGGGACATATAAACTTAACGCATCTAAAGATCGATAAGATCAATTCTTGCATGGAATTTTGGCTGCTGAGTTAAGAATGGATGCGAAACGGAAATTCAGTACATTCGTGGGCTGGAGTTCATTGGTTTCTTCCGTGCTGGGAAGTTTGAACGGAGGTAACTTGAAAGCATGTTTTGCCGGAAGATGGACGTCCCGTCAGAAGAAGTAGAAGAAGCAAAGATGATCAAGCAATGAGAGACAATATGAGAGACCTGGTCTTTTAAGGATTTAAAGACCAAATACGAGGGTGGGAAGACATTAAAAGAGTGGTACATTCTCACATATGGTTATAAGCATTTAAACTTATCCTACAATGACTAAAAATCATAACTAGGCTAATTACGACATGGGGACATGCATACACACAGGAATATATCATCTAACATTCTGGGATAGCTTAATTATAAGTTAAATTCAGGGTGTACTCACACTAGGCGCACTGAACCATGCCCAGGTGCGTTTGACCCCCAAAGCCCGGTTCGTTTGACTAGTGTGATCGCTCCGTACCGTCCTCGGGCATGGTTTGTTTAGCTGTCCCTGGCCCTGGCGCTTGGAAGAGGTGGGCCAGAGCAGGGTTCAATTGGGCTCGAGCGCAGTACGCATGCAGTGTGAGTACACCCTCAGAGAGGTGTGTGTGTGTGTCATGCGTGTGTGTGTGTTATGTGGATTGGGGGTCTTTTCACAATGTCTGTTGCCACATGGCCTCTGTGCCTAGCATGGGGTCTTGCCAGGAGATCTTTGAAGTTACTTAGGACCATCAGGACGTTCCTGCTTAAGGCCCCGATATACTTCAAATAAAATCAAAGAATGAACTGATGTGACCAATTTCTGATGTGACAAAATCAAGCCAAAACGAAGTTCATTTTGTGTTTGTTTTGTGAGTTCAAAATGGCTTGCCAAAGCGAACACTCAGGAAAAGTTTGCTCCAGCTGCAAAACACCTTCATACTACCATTGGTCCATGACAAAAACGTAAGGAGGTGTGCGCTGAGGCTCCGCCTTCTTTCACGCGGAACTCTTCTCTGACTCATTTGGTCTGTTGAGTTCGTCGAGGTAAGATCTCCACGGGTGAAAACATGAACAAACAGGATAGTCACTTTATAGTAGAAAATGATTCATCTAAACGTCGCTCTCAGCAGTATGGGCAGCTTCAGATGTTCAATAACAGTATATCGCTGCTTACGTATTTCAAACTTTTTTTTACTCCTAAACGAAGAACGAAAAAGAACTTCACTGTGAGTATATTGGGGCCTTTAGCCTCTATAATGCAACAAAAATGACAATTGACAAACTCATTGTAGCCAGGTCTGTGATTTACATGGAGTCAAAAGTCAAAAGCTTTTCTGAGGCCTATAGCTGACTCGATCAAACTTGATCCAGTCCAGACGCTACAGCAGGCTAACCTGCAAATTCAAGTATCAGATAGGCAAAGCAAGCATCAAAATCTAGCAGTGAAAACACTTCCAAGAGTAGTGGCAGCTAACTTGCACCAGCATTCACTCCAGAAGCAAATATCAATATATTTGTTCAATGCACGTATATATAATATGGGACAGAGAGCTTGAGTCTCTTCGAGATGAGGAAGTGTCTAGTGTAAAAGCCACTGTGGCTTTGCTTAGATGGAATCACTATTATTGCTCTTTTGTTCAGCAGAGAGGAAATTTCTTCCTGGATACCATGCATTAATTCTCCCCGTATCTGAGAATGGATGATCCCTCTTGAATTGTGGGGGGTAAGTGGCAAATTCCAGTCTGTACCCGCACCTGTGCAGTCTATAATTGTATCGTTCTCAATATACAAAGTGCATTCTTGCCAATTGTATATTTTCAGTGTTCTTGCACCATCTTGTGGCTGAGTTGGGAACACATTTGTGGTCTGTATCACGTAGCCCCTTCAGACTGCTGGCTGGCTGGTCCTCCTGAGCTGTAGCAGGTGGGTAGTCCTTTCTGGGCCAGGCAGTTTTCTGCACCGGAATTACAGTCTGACCTGCTGCATTCATGTGAAAATCATGTTGGAATCTGTCCACTTTTGTTGGCAATGTCAGGTTTCCAGTCGCCATGCACCTAGGGTGCAAATGCGTGGCCACTAATGCTTCATGGGAAGCATGCGGAGAAGACCCTGCTTTTCCAGTCCCTCCACAGTGGGAGCAGATCTCCCTTGAATTAGCACTTTATCTGTGAATGTTTTGTCCTTCCAGTAGACCACAGAATTCTCGAAGGTGTCTTGCTGCCTGTTTCACTCTCTGCTGTGTTTTAGCTTGACTTCCACTACCACAGTCAGCCAAGGAATATTTAGTTTCTCTGCAGTGCGTTTGCACACATCTTGCAGATCAACACTAAGAAGCATGAGAGGATCCTGGACTGACAGCTTGGTGTGCTATTCTGCAATGAAGGCTATTCATAGTGAAGTGCATGCAGTGCTCACAGGCATGCTTGAAAGAGAACGTATCATAATGGGTTCTCAGGAAAAGGATGGAGAAGACAAGGGTCAGCGAAAGAAAGTCCATGCTTTATTCAGCATCACACACACAAGGATCTCTGCCTGTCCCCAGTCAGCCGGAGGCTCAATATCTTTCTCTCAAAGCCAGTTACTAGAATAAGAGACAGGTGTTAGTCATCATGCACTTGACCTACCTATTTACAGCCAATCTCCTTGCTCGCACTCCTGCTGCAGACTTTGCTGAACCACACCCCCCTCACCACAGTATCATAATAGTTTTCTACTTCAGGGTTTTTATTAACATAATAGAGATGAATACAGCAGCACAAGACTGCAGTGCCTACACAGACACATCGCCTACACATCGCCTCTTTTGACCCACCCACTGGCATCCTCCAAGTGTCCTGGTGTGGATGAAGCAAGGAAAGTAAAGGCAAGGATATGTGCAAGCAGCATTTTATTGACCAAACGGGAAACATTCGGAAGAGGTCACAACCAACCTAAAAGCTAGATCAGACAAAAGAGAACTGAAACAGCTTTATAAATACTCAGAGACAAAAAAAGAACTAAACACGACTCGGGTGAACATAATCATTATGGGAACTAATACAAACACAGGTATTTAACACAGGCAATAAGAAAATGGAAACGATGGAACATAATACAAACTAAAAGTCCTTGGAACATAAAAAAAAAACTAAAAGTCCATGGAAACAAAAGAAAAGAAAATGTGACAGTAAGCAACCCTGTTAATTCTATTGCCTAGTATGTGATCAGTGACGTAGGGACTCATGTACAGTCAGACGTTTTTTGTCGCAAAAATGTTGATTGCTGTTGTCGGTTAATCAAGCCAGTGATTATAAACAGTCAACTTCACACCATTCCTCTAAGTAACATGGAAAATTTTGATTAAATAAACCGAGCAAGGAGCACTCCCTTTATAATCACCCAGATGATCAACTACAATGCTCTGTGTTGGAGCCTTTTATGCAATGGGAGTCGATCTAAATATAATGCTATACACAACAACACTTTTCATGATTACTTCATCTGGGCATCTGTAATAAAAAAGTTTAAACGTTTGTTTTCAGAAGAGTTCCACTTATTTTAATACTTAAAATAACTAATACTTTAATATACTTGTTTTATATGCAAATATTTAAGGGTTAAAATCAGGGTAGAAAATCAATCTGACAATCTATACATCCACAAATAAACACCAAGGATATCTGCCAGACTAGCCTTCTAAAGCTGGCAAGAAGCAGGCATGATGATGGCACAGTTTACTGAACATGTTTGGCTGATGATGAATTCTGTGATGTGAGATGAGACCCACGGCAGTGACCAGTTTCACGGTCGTTCAAGAAAGTGAATCAGACAGAGGATGTTAGCTGTTGCTGCTGTTTATTTACCTTTTCATTACCATAAAACCTTTTAGTTTTTTGCAACCTTGTTGACACAATGAGCATTTCATTGTCCGATGTTCATGCCTTAGTTTTGAATATTCTAGAGGTTCCCTAGTGAAAAATAAATATACGTATTTGAAATATTTAAAATATAATATATTTGGATTTATTTTATGCTAAGTATACTACAAATGCATTTACATATTTATGTACTTAATATAAATACCCTGCAATTGTACTTTTAGTATACTAAATTGGTATACTTAAAGTCTGCTAAATTGGAACAAGTATTTTTGTGTTGAGGTCTAACTAAAGATATACTGAAGTATATTTGATTGTGCTAAAGTGGAACTATTGCAAGTATACTTTAGGTACACTTTAAATATATTGCATTCAAATTATACAGTGATCATACTATCCTTAGTGATATTAAACACATTTTAGGCTTAATATTAAGAAATATGCATTGTGCAATAAAGAAGAAATCCAAATAAAGTTTAATTAGAATATTTATGTCAGTTTTAAGCAATATGTCAGTAAATATATTAATGGGTTTGTAGTTAGTATGAAATAAATGTAGGTCTATTTTAAATACATTTTGGTTGGGGTTTTTTTTCACTAGGGCGGATTCTGCATCCATTGCCTCCAGAGTTACCTAAACTTACAATTATGAGTTGTGCTGATGTTCACATGCATTTTATCTCATAAATACATTCTTTATGACATGACTTGAAGACACTGTAACTGCTGAAGCTAAACCCTGACCCCCATTGGCCTGTCCCAACGTCCTACCATTGGTTGAACCAGAAATTATATAGACCTCAATGACTGATCTATGTTTCAAACACGCCATAAAACCAATGCCATCACACTCACCAACAATCGGTTTTGCTGTACTTTTGCTAAACAACAGAACTCGCAGATTTTGACACATTTGTCAGAAGGAAACCTTTAGAGTCGAGAAACTCATTGTAGCTAAAGACACATGTCTCACCATGTATTTCAAATCTGAGAATAATGAAATTATTTTTTAGATGATGCTATATAATTGTTTTTTTTAGATAAGACTCTTTTTGTGCAAACCGAAGAAAATGTGAGGTATTAACTGAAACATCTAATGTGTTTCTGCTAACAGGTGCTGTAAGGGCAGAATTTCCAAACACAACTTTTGCCTACAGCGCAAATGTAACAGTGAGCAATTTGCAAATAAAATGATTTAATTTGTTAAATATTTAAGTACTACTTCAGTCATTTATTTTTGTTGAATCCTCTGTTGACCCGTTTTGATTAAATGTACAATTCAGTGAACTGTATTTGAGTTCTACTTGAGTATAAAAATAGTATTAGCCTTGATAAAAGTTTACAGGAAATGTGTTTTGAGTTGCAAAAAAATAATCATGAAGTAAATTTTATAATTATGACCTTTACCTTTTCAATAATTTGCTCACACTTTGAATATCAGATAGGCTATTGTTTAATTCAAATCAAATTTATTTCTATAGCACTTTTCACAATTTTGCATGGTTGCAAAGCAGATTTACATACATATAGAAAGTAGTTGCAAAAGTAAATATTTGTAATAATGACAAATAAAGAAAACAACATATAGTTATATAGTTAGTTGTATATGGTGAAAGAAATTCACATACCTGATCAGAAGTTTTATTACTTCCGTGTATTCATAATGCACTCCAATGCAATTACTGTAATACACTTTCCCATTAATGCTACTTTAATGGCCCGTTGCACTTTGAAATATGGACTGCAGCCCTTTGGGCTGTCAAAATATTATGAATTATTAAACAAATTATTAAACTGATCCTGACCAGTCCTCAAAAATTACAAAAAAAAAGATTAAAATGTCAAATAAATTCAGAAACGGTAACTGTAAAGTAAGTCAGTTCAGTTCAGTTTATTTATAAAGCACATTTAAAAACCGTCACAGGCCGACCAAAGTGCTGTACACAGAGCTAACAGAGATTAATAACACAAATAATATTAAACACTGTTTAAAACAAAACAGTCATGATAAGCTAAAAGCAACAGAAAGTAAATATGTTTTGAGACAAGACTTGAACTCAGACAAAGAGGAAGCCGATCTAATATAAAGTGGGAGCCTGTTCCACAATGTGGGGCCAGCCACTTCAAAAGCTACCCCTTGATTTTAGACGGGTTCTGGGTATCTGAAGGAGGAGTTTCGTTTCAGATCTAAGACTTCTAGTGGGAGAATATAAATGGAGTAGGTCAGACAGATAAGAAGGTGCTAAATCATTTAATGATTTATACACCAGTAATAAAATTTTACACTCCATTTTGAAATTTATTAGGAGCCAATGGAGGGATCTCAAAAGGGGGGTAGTGTGATCAAATTTCCTCTTTCCCTTCAGGAATCTCACCGCAGCATTTTGAACAATCTGTAAGCATGCTGTTTGGGACTTTGATATACCAAAATAAAGAGAATTGCAATAGTCCAGGTACGAGGTAATAAAAGCGTGGATAGCAGTTTTCAAAGAACGCTTGGGGAGACGAGATTTGATTTTTGATAGAGAACGAAGATAGAAGAAACTAGATCCAATGACTGAACTAATTTGCTTATCGAATTTAAGGGAACTATCTAACATCACACCTAAATTTCATACTTGGGGAGAGATAAATTGATCTAAAGATCCAAGGTCAAGATTCAAGAAAGTCATTTTTATTAATGCGTCACATTTAAATCTGCAGAGTAATGTGAGACCGCCAAATCATTTCATTGCGTTTTACATCAGAAGCAGTTGTGGTGCATTGAGAGTTAAACTGTGCCGCGACAAACGGCAGAGAAATGTTACAGATGGTTTTATTCCATCCACACACACTGAAACACAAGCAGTTCTGCACGTTCACATTTTTCCACCAACGAACGGAACTGTCTGTGTTTTAGTGCATGCACAAGAATACAAATACAGAGTTCAGGCATGAAACTCTAACCGAACGCTGACTGGTTCTTTCTATGCCGTGGCACCAGCCAATCAGAAGTATTTCCAAATCTATGCAACCATATATATCGTACCCTAGCCTACGATCGACAAGCTGCGCAGTGTGAAAGCTCTGTTATCCCTCCTCCTCCCCAGCGCCACCTGTAGAGATCTGCTACGGGGGTTCTACCATTCCTGCAGCAGCCTTTTCTTTGTTGTTTTATTTGACTAAGCTGAACAAATTTGTATTTGCTCAGCAGCAGCAGCAGCAGCGTAGCAGATCTCGTACGCCAAAATCAAGCCATGTATACTTCATGCCCCATGCCAATAAATGCTGGTTGAATCCACTCCGAGAGTTGTCATGACTGAACTAATGTTGTGCCGGTTTATGCAATTGCTTCATGATGCGTTAATGACATCAAGTAAAAGGGAAGCAAAACTTTCTTGATATTTAATGTTGCGTCTGCTGGTTTTATTTCTTCAACAGCTTCAAGTTTAATGCACTTTCATTTATATACAGGACGTTTCACATTTATTTTCATTCACCACTTACTGTGCCTATATTGAGTCTTTTAATCCATATAATTTGTGCTGTCAGTAATGCTTATAGCTGTACTTTTAACAAAGCTAGTGTGCTTGTGTGACAGCGACCCGGGTTCAGTTCCAGCCCATATTGGTTCCTACATTCAATATACATATATCTGTTCCCATTGTCTCACTGATGTTCACTGGATAAGTAAGTTACTGGTATAGTGGGGGTGTCTGTAAAAGGAAAATTCTTAAGCTGTGCCATTATTTATAAAGATTACTTTATTGTAGCCTATTTGAAGCACACTATAATGATGCCATTAGCACACTTCAAGTTTACTTGGAATGCCATTGAAATGTGTTTTAAAATCACTGAAAGTTTGTTATCAATATAATATTAATGTATCTTCAACACTCTTTAAGTGTAATTGAATTGCAATTCTAATGTCACCAAAATACATTTGAAGATTATGCTGAGTGAATTTTGCATTTCAAAACGTAAATACAAGAGTATATTTAAAGTGTACTTAAATATACTTGGAATAGTTCCACTTTAGTACAAACAAGTATATTTAATACAACTTTAGTTGAATTTCAGCACTGCTTTTGGACATCTAAAATGCATTTAGTACAAAATTAGTTGTTCCAATTTAGCAGACTTTAAGTATACCAATTTTTATAACGTGCCACAAATACATTTAGTTATACTAAAGTACATATGAATAAATTGTAAATAAAAAGTATAGTGTTTTTTACTAGGGTCTGCATCCATCTCATGGGCATTTCATATTTTTTTGACATTTTTTTATGTTGGTTAAATATCTCTTTTGGCCCATTTTACTTATAGAAAAAAAACCTGCCAAATAATTCTGCAGATCTGAATATAAAGTTTTATTTATTTTTTTTTTACTTTAAGCCACACCTTCCCTCATCATCGTAATATTAATTATTAAGATTGATGCAGTTTGGAATTGGTAAAATGTGCTTGGAAGAAACACATGATCAGAATATCTATTTGCCTGATAATTATACACAAACTGTAATGTCAAGCATAAACTAATTCCAGGAACTTCAGAAAGTTCATGCAGTGGAACAAGGCTTTTATAAAATGGAAAGATCCGGTCCTTGAAATGAAAGGCTGAGCGACATAGCTCATTACATCAATAAATTATTACATTTGGTTACTTTTTATTTTATGAAACCTATATGCAAAGTATATGTCTTCAGAAAATGAGAAAACCCTGTGAAACCATGGTTTACAGTTACTTTTGAATAGCAAAGGGGGTTTTAGGCATTGCTTCTCGTTGTGTCTAACAATGCCCCCTTAGCTGTTCTAGAATCAGTTAACCACGCCTTATTGGGGCTTACTGCTTTAATATATAAGGAAATTACTAAGCAACTGTTGTTTGCTGTGTTATGTAGGCTTGTATTTGTCCACAAGACTCAGAAGGGCTGATCTTCCATTACTGGGCACTGTTTGATGGTCATGCTGGTTCAGGAGCAGCAGTGGTGGCTTCCAGACTTCTACACCAACACATTGTGGAGCAGCTCCAAGGTGTACTGGGGGTCCTGTCTAACCTGGCGTCTCTTCCCCCAACTGTATTGGGTGATGAACCCAACCACCATTCATCCCCATGCACACATCGGGCCCTCACCCGGGCTGCGTCCCTACGTGGGGCCACTGGTGCACCTGGCTCCCCCTGCACCCCTCCTACACGGTTCTTTGTGGAGAAGAAGATCCATCATGAAAGCCTTGTGATTGGTGCCTTGGAGAATGCCTTCAAGAATATGGTGAGGTCCAACTCTGTGTAGTTTCCACAAAATTACTGGATGTGGTTTGAGTTACATGAGTTTTCCAGTTCCAATGGTATTACACAGGAGAGAATGAAAAAGCTGTATAAAATAAATTTTAATGCAGAATGTCTATTAATACTTGGTGCAAATAGCCCGCCTTGTTGGCAGAGGCTATTTACACTAATTCCGCACACCATTTTCTGACTGACCCAGACAAAATTACAAAAGAAACCCATCAGATAACAGGAGCAGTGGCAATGGGTATTTAATAGGCCCTTAATTAATTTAATTTAATAGGCCTATTGTAATTGCTCGGTCAATTATTATTCTTCTCCGAAATTAATCACATTTTTGAGGGCCTAAACATGCTCGAAAACTCACAAAACTTTGCACATGCCTCAGAAGTGGTGAAAATTTACATCTGATATGGGTTACAGAATTAGGTGTGGTAAAATGGTTGGATAGCACCAACAACAAAATTTCAATTAAGCGCCCTTTGTGCTACGTTTCACATACAACTGAGAAATTCGAAACACACATGCAACAGCCCAATACCTACAAAAAAGTCCCTGGGTGCGAAATCTGAAAACCCAACAGGAAGAGAGATATTTTGAATTTTTTCTGCAAAATTTTTGCAGTTTTTGCCATTTCCAGACGTTGTTCTTTAACGAACTCCTCCTAGAGCTTTAATCAGATCAAGGTCATATTTGGTCAGTCTAATCTTAAGGCCTTTGTGACGTTAAATTGTGAAGATCTAGAGTTTTCGCTAAAGGGCATGTCCGTGGCAGCCTGACAAATTTCGATGTTTCGCTATGAAACAGGAATTTGTTGTAACTCAGACATACAATGTCCGATCTGTCCCAAACTTCACATGTTTTATTAGAGTCCTGGCCTAAAGACATCTATGTGCAAATATTCAGTTAGTCATAGCGCCACCTGTTGGCAACAAGAAATAGCATGCTTTGCACTGTAATGTATACCCTGAAACACATTTAAATATGCCATGAAGTTCAAAACATGCTAGAAACACTTTAAATCATGCGACATTTGGCTAAGTGCTAATGTATGCGATTAACGCCACAAAACAGGAAGTTATTGTAACTCAAGCATACAATGTCAATCTGTCTCAAACTTCAAATGTTTGATAAGTGCCCTGGCCTGAAGACATCTACATGCCAAAATTAAGTTATAGTCATATCGCCACCAGCTGGTAGCAGGAAGTGTGGCAAATACAAATGACTGACATTATCCTCCTATAATTATGTACTTAAATGAATATTGGCCACCATGCTCTATTTTCCTAAAGCAACCGGGTGGCGGTGGCACGGGTGCGAGGGCCCTTTCATCGCTGCTTGCAGCTTTAATTGAAATTGAATTTGGTGTAAGTAGGGTTCAGTGTAGGGTTAGGGGTAGGTGTTGGGGAGGTGCATTAGGAATAGGGACAAGTAATGTCCCAATAAGGCAGCATCCATTTACGGTTTTAATAAATAAAAACATATACAGTATATTAAATATGTTGTTATTATTGCAGATTGTTTTATAATATACTACAGTACACTTAGGTACAAACAGACACATCTTTACACTTAGTGTAAATTACATTTAACACTATTTGCACCTAATGCAAAGAAAATATGGTAACACATTTTTTAAAAACCTTTATATATAATGCATTATAAAAAATATTTTAATTATGCCTTGTAATGCCCCTTAAAATGCATTGTATGGTCTCATGAATAATTGTAACCACAGTTATAATAAACCTTTAGAAAGTATAATACATGACAAACAACCAATTTCAGATGTAACAAGGAAATATGCAAATATTAAAATGCATTTTAACTTTGATCACAATTATTTATGAAAAGACAATGTAATATAAAATACATTATGAATGCCTTTATAGTGCATCATACATAAACAGGCGGTTTCCCGGACAGTGTTTAAATTAAGACACGAGTAAGCCTTAATCTAGAATAGTGGATCATGGTTTTAAAAAATGGTTTTCTGAAACAGTACAGATTACTAACTCCGGGGCTATGAAGTCCTGAACTAAAATAAACCAACTATGCTAATCTGAATTAGCACGATAAAGGTTGCCTATAAAACATGGAATGAACCAAGAAAAGCTTAAAATTGTGTGGAACTGAGATGCAAATCCAGGGAAAACAAAGGCAGCAAAAAAGACTGCAATCAAAAAAACTCTTTTAAAGCAAATAGCAAAAAAATCAAAGAATTCATTTAATGCAAATGAACACATCTACAAGAACAATACAACAACTTCAGGTAAGAATCATCAGCTTTATTACCTTACTGTTTGTGAAATCTGTGGGTTGACAGTACTGTAGTTATTTAATACAGGTCTTGTGGAAGAATATAAAAATAAACCTCAAAAAACTGCTGTTGATGCCTGAAGAGAGAGATTTAAGACTGACAGTGGAACTGCAAATAAAGATACTGACCAGTTGGATGAATTACTGACAGGAGTAATGGAGAGCCAGCAACCTTTTAAGAAAATACCAGACGATGACCATGATGACTACTTCAGGACTAAATTGAGGCTTAAATTAAACTTACCAGAAGGCAGGTTTAACTTAATGTTATGTTTCAAAGAAGAATACACATTATATTGATATACTGAGATATATACAGTATATAGTCATGTGGAAAAAGTTAGTACACCCTATTGAATTCCATGGTTTTCCGTATCAGGACATAATAAAAAATCATCTAGTGCTTGGCAGGTCTTAAAATTTTGAATATAAAACTTCAGATGAACAACAACACGACATGTCACCATGTCCTTATTTATTTAGCAAAAATAAAGCCAAGATGGAAAAACCATGGGTGAAAAAGTTAGGACACCCTATGATTCAATTGCCTGTGGATCCACTTTTAGCAGCAATAACTTGAAGTAATCATTTTCTGTATGACTTTATCAGTCTCTCACATCATTCTGGAGAAATTCTGGCCCACTCTTCTTTACAACGTTGCTTCATTTTATTGAGGTTTGTGGGCATTTGTTAATGCACAGCTCACGCCACAACATTTCAGTCAGGATGAGGTCTGGACTTCTTTTTCAGCCATTCTGTTGTAGATATGCTGGTGTTCTTAGGATCATTGTCCAGCTGCATGACCCAATTTTGGCTAAGCCTTAGCTGTCGGACAGATGGCCTCACATTTCACTCTAGAAAACTTTGGTATACAGAGGAGTTCATGGTCGACTCAGTGGCTGTGAGGTGCCCAGGGCCCATGGCTACAAAACAAGCCCAAAATTATCACCCCTTCACCAGCATGCTTGACTTTTGGTATGCGGTGTTTGTGCTGATATGCTTTTTTGGTTTTCACCAAATGTGGCACTATGCATTATGGCCAAACATTTCCACTTTGGTCTCATCTGTCCAAAGAACATTGTTCTAGAAGTCTTATGATTTGTTCAGATGCAACTTTGCAAACCTAAGCTGTGCTGCCATGTTTTTTTTTTTTTTTTAGAGAGAAGAGGCTTTCTCCTGGTAAAGCTTCCAAACATGCCATACTTGTCCCATCTTTTTCTAATTGTACTGCCTTGAACTTTATCATTTAACATGTTAACTGAGGCCTGTAGAGTCTGAGGTGTAGTTCTTGGGTTGTCTGCAATTTCTCTGAGCAGTCTGATCTTGGGGTGAATTTGCTGGGACGTCCACTCATGGAAAGATTTGTGTCTGTTTTGAATGTCTTGAATAATTTTCCTCATTGTAGAATGATGATGGACTTCAAATTGTTTGGAAATGACCTTGTAACCCTTATATATATCTCACTGCCTGCCTCGACCCCTGCCTGTCCCTGACTACGGTATTGCTCTGCCCTTTTCTGTACTGCTGCTGTGTTTAATAAAGCTGCTTATGGATCCACACGCTGTTGACCCATCACTACACAAATAGTGTTCTTTTGTGAAAAGTCATGTGAATGGTGTACATGAGATGAAGACTGGGTTCAATAATATTGTGTAGACACAATATTGTGTCTTAACACCATTGCTAGAGAACTGAACACTCTTATCTATAACACCTATAACCATGGTAAAATCACTGTAAGACTGATCTCATGTGGCTTTTTATTTTTAGTAGCAGCAAAAACGATATGGTAAAGACAACACTATTCAATATTGATAGAATATTGGCTATTTATTAGTACTTATAAAGCACATATTAATGCCTTATTCTGCATGACCTTATTCTAAATTCTTACCCAATACCTAAACTTAACAACTACCTATTAACAACTAACTATTAATAAGCAGTAAATTAGGAGTTTATTGAGGGAAAAGTTGTAGTTAATAGTTGTTCCCTATACTAAAGTGTTACCAAATATTTTAATTTCTTGATAATAATCACAATAATAACAATAAATATAATAACACTAAATAATTGTTACGACATGTAATATTTTTTATTATTGTTATTATTGCCTATTATTGCCTTTATAATTCAGCTGACGTGTGGCCATAGGAGTACATATATTACATATTTTACAATGATTATGAATGGTTTTGAACATGGTTTATCCAAACAAATGTAGTAACAGTTTATTTTATAGTTGCTTTTCTTAATTTCATCTCCATGTTTATTTCAGGATGCCCAAATCGAGAGGGAAAAATCTATATACAACATCTCTGGTGGCTGCACTGTGCTTGTAGTTGTCTTCCTGCTGGGAAAGCTGTATGTTGCCAATGCTGGAGATAGCAGGTAAGACATAATTGAATGTATTTATACACATCGATGGACAGATTTGATCATTTCCTTATACAGTGGGTACGGAAAGTATTCAGACCCCCTTAAATTTTTCACTCTTTGTTATATTGCAGCCATTTGCTAAAAACATTTAAGTTCATTTTTTTTTCCTCATTAATGTACACACAGCACCCCATATTGACAGAAAAACACAGAATTGTTGACATTTTTGCAGATTTATTAAAAAAAGAAAAACTGAAATATCACATGGTCCTAAGTATTCAGACCCTTTGCTGTGACACTCATATATTTAACTCAGGTGCTGTCCATTTCTTCTGATCATCCTTGAGATGGTTCTACACCTTCATTTGAGTCCAGCTGTGTTTGATTATACTGATTGGACTTGATTAGGAAAGCCACACACCTGTCTATATAAGACCTTACAGCTCACAGTGCATGTCAGAGCAAATGAGAATCATGAGGTCAAAGGAACTGCCTGAAGAGCTCAGAGACAGAACTGTGGCAAGGCACAGATCTGGCCAAGGTTACAAAAAAATTTCTGCTGCACTTAAGGTTCCTAAGAGCACAATGGCCTCCATAATCCTTAAATGGAAGACGTTTGGGACGACCTGAACCCTTCCTAGAGCTGGCCGTCCGGCCAAACTGAGCTATCGGGGGAGAAGAGCCTTGGTGAGAGAGGTAAAGAAGAACCCAAAGATCACTGTGGCTGAGCTCCAGAGATGCAGTCGGGAGATGGGAGAAAGTTGTAGAAAGTCAACCATCACTGCAGCCCTCCACCAGTCGGGGCTTTATGGCAGAGTGGCCCAACGGAAGCCTCTCCTCAGTGCAAGACACATGAAAGCCCGCATGGAGTTTGCTAAGATGGTGAGCAATAAGATTCTCTGGTCTGATGAGACCAAGATAGAACTTTTTGGCCTTAATTCTAAGCGGTATGTGTGGAGAAAACCACGCACTGCTCATCACCTGTCCAATACAGTCCCAACAGTGAAGCATGGTGGTGGCAGCATCATGCTGTGGGGGTGTTTTTCAGCTGTAGGGACAGGACGACTGGTTGCAATTGAGGGAAAGATGAATGCGGCCAAGTACAGGGATATCCTGGACGAAAACCTTCTCCAGAGTGCTCAGGACCTCAGACTGGGCCGAAGGTTTACCTTCCAACAAGACAATGACCCTAAGCACACAGCTAAAATAACGAAGGAGTGGCTTCACAACAACTCCGTGACTGTTCTTGAATGGGCCAGCCAGAGCCCTGACTTAAACCCAATTGAGCATCTCTGGAGAGACCTAAAAATGGCTGTCCACCAACGTTTACCATCCAACCTGACAGAACTGGAGAGGATCTTCAAGGAGGAATGGCAGAGGATCCCCAAATCCAGGTGTGAAAAACTTGTTGCATCTTTCCCAAAAAGACACATGGCTGTATTAGATCAAAAGGGTGCTTCTACTAAATACTGAGCAAAGGGTCTGAATACTTAGGACCATGTGATATTTCAGTTTTTCTTTTTTAATAAATCTGCAAAAATGTCAACAATTCTGTGTTTTTCTGTCAATATGGGGTGCTGTGTGTACAATAATGAGGAAAAAAAATGAACTTAAATGATTTTAGCAAATGGCTGCAATATAACAAAGAGTGAAAAATTTAAGGGGGTCTGAATACTTTCCGTACCCACTGTATGTACATATCTCTCGCTCTCTCTCTCTCTCTCTCTCTCTCTCTCTGTGTGTGTGTTTTACCCCTCAGAGCCATTATAATCAGAAATGGAGAGATAATTCCTATGTCCACAGAATTCACCCCTGAGTCCGAGAGACAAAGACTTCAGTTCCTTGTAAGTTGCCATGTCATTCGCTCCTTGGAAGCAGTTTATACGTCAAAGAGACCAAATCCTTTGACGTAACCTTATGATTATAATATTGTTATTATTCATTTTATTGTGATTAAAAAATTGTCTTATCCCTATCATAATTATTTTAAAAGATAGATGTTTTAAAGCCATGGACATTTAAAAAAAAAAAAAAAAAAAAAAGTTCAACTCTAATAAACCTTTACAGCAGAGTTCCTCAATTAGTTAATCAAGGGCCACCGACTAGTGGTCGACCGACATTTGTTTTTTTGATGGCCGATGCCAATATCGAGCAGGATGGCCGATGTCCGACATAAAGCTGATATATAATATGTATAATTTATATTTATTTTAATTCATATTTAATAAATTAGAAATATGAAAATTAAATTAATGAATGAAAATGAAATTAAAATTAAAAAATAAATAAATCTTTAAAATAAACATTCTTATATTTTAGATAGCAACTTCTTGCCAAGGTAAAGACAAGGTTTTTACATACAGCACACAGTGAAAATAGAATGAATATGACATAGTGGGCAACTGGATATAGAACAGCATATTTTAAAATCATGGATTTAAAGTTTGTCGATCGCGTCTCCAGTGAAGCTGAACTCTGCAGTCTGCATTCACTTCACACGGACCGACTGTCATACACAGAATAGACGCGTTCATGCGGGCTACAAATAGACACTTAAGAAGATCTCACAGCTGGATTTGATTAAATATGCAAGGTTTGTTAAATTAAATGTTAATTAGATATTCAGAGATTTGTTTTAATGATATAGATGTGTATTTGCTGGATGTTGATGGTAAATGAGAAAGCATTATAGCCTTTAGTTTGCCTTTCTGTAACTAATAATATAAAATCAAACGCTATACAATTTTACAGAGCTATTAATCTTGTTATATAGGGTTCTGATTACTTTTTGAAATTTGTCCCCAAAACCAAAAAATTCAAGGGTTTTAAAAATAAAGTCATGTCCGATTGTATCAAAGGCCTTATAAAAATCGACAAACAGAATAAAACTATTTTCATTGATAATTTCATTATAATCTATGAGATCTAGTACAAGTCTAATATTATTGGAAATATGTCTTCCTTTTATAAAACCTGACTGCACCTCATCAACAATAGATTCTAATCCTGATTTTAACCTTTCAGCGAATATAGAAGCAATAATTTTGCTATCGTTATTAATTAAGGTGATTGGCCGCCAATTATCTAGTGATAATAGGTCTTTATCAGGCTTTGGAATTAGTGATATTAGGCCTTGTGTCATAGAGGGAGGCAAAAAACCCTGATCAATAGACTCTTTAAAGACCATTAACAAAAATTCAGCTAGATCATCCTGAAATACTTTAAAAAATTCAGCAGTTAAGCCATCATTACCTGGGGACTTGTTTAATTTAAGTTTTTTTATAGCTGTTCTAATCTCTAAACTGGATACTTCCTTATCACAAAGGGCTTTAAAATCTTCATCTATATTATCTCTGTTATATTTTAGTTATAGTATATTTATAGTTTAGTATATTTAAAAAGTTATCTATTTTGTCTATAGAACATGCATTACTAGAATATAATTTACCATAAAAATTTGAGATATATTTTGAAATAATAATGGGGTCCTGTGTTTCATGGCCATTAATATTAAGCTTTCTAATAGATGTATACTCTCCATTCCTTTTCTCTAAATTATAAAAATATCGGGAATTAGTTTCCCCTTCTTCTAACCAGCGTCTTCATGATCTAATAAATGCTCCTTTTGCCTTTATTAGATATAATTTATCTAACTCAGCCTGCAAATTCATTAACAAATTAGAATTCCTGTCAGTAATGTTACAAATAGATTTAATAATTTCCTCTTCTTTTGATTTATTTAATTTTGCAACTTCTTTGCCTTTTTTAATTGCACTAAGTCTAATCTGAAACTTCATAAGCTCCCAATTTTTACAATATAAATTTGTTTGCTTAGCTTGATTCCAATAGGTTTGTATTATTTTTTTAATCCCATGTTTAAAACTATCTATTTCCAGTAGTCTATTATTGAGTTTCCAATAAGTCCTAGAGCCTTTAAAAGAAGTTTCGTTATTCCATTTAATGAGAAGATAAATCATTTTGTGATCAGACAATATTGATGGTTCAATGGACACTTTGTTAGTATTTTGTTCTAATGAATTAGAAATTAACCAAAGGTCTATTCTTGACTGTTTAGATTTATCTCTATTACTCCAAGTGTACTCTTTCATAAGTGGATGTTTATTTCTCCATATATCAATTATCCCTAAGTTTTCACAAAATTTAGATAGCTCTGAATTAGATGTAGATGGTTTGATTGGAATAGGAATTTTATCTATTTTAGCATCTGGGACAATATTAAAGTCCCCACCTAGAATAATTTCAATATAATGAAATCTTTCTCTTACCTTAGTAATCTCATTTTCAATATCAGAGAACAAATCAACATTATATTTTTTAATATTTGAGGCATATACAGTACCTAACAAAAACATTTTCCTATCCAAGGATACTGTTAGAATTATCCACCTACCCCCATTGTGGACTTTGGTATTAACAATTTTACCTTTGAATGAACACTTTAAAATCGCAACTCCTGCTGAATGATTACTTCCAAAAGAATGCCAAACTTCACTGCCCCATTGTGCCTTCCAAAAATTCACATCTGAAAAGCAAGCATGGGTCTCTTGTAACAAATAAAAATCTACATTAAATCTCTTGCAATACAAAAAACAGCCTTTCGTTTAGTTAAATCTCGAATACCCCTGACATTAAAAGAACAAAAAGATAACGACATGAACTTTTAACAATTACAGAAAAAAGAATGAGAAAACTCTTAAAAGCTAACTTATATGTAACTCAAAGGGTGTATAATTCCTATTAAATAACAATTTAACCTGGGAGATTATTATTTTGTATTTTTATTTTTTTCTTCATCCCCCCCTCGACCATTGTCTTTTAATTTGTGCTTATTTTATGGTCAAAAATCATCAGAACCAAACCTTTTATGTGGGGAAAATTTCGACACCATCAGCAAAGGCTCTACTTCCCACAAAAAAAGCTTTACGACCTTTCTCTCTGGCATCTTTCACCATGGGCCACAGGAGTTTTCGTCTTTCCACATCCAGCGCGGTCAGGTCCTCTGTAAACCGTAAATGCTGCGCTTGAAGGAATTCAGTTCTTCGCCCTTTTCCAGAGTAGATCCCGAGTAGACCTGTTCGTGAACTGAATTATTGTTGTTCTTGGGCTTCTGCCGTATTCTTTCCGACCCAGTCTATGAACAATGTCCACATCAACTTGGCATCTTTCCTTTAGTTCTGGAGCAACTGAATCGCAGATTCCAATCACCAGATGCTTGAGACCCTCATCCGTTTTCTCGGGAACACCATGCAACCTCAAGTTCCATCTCCGCCGGTATCTTTCAGCTTCATTGACTTTTCGTTCAAGCTCAGCAACTTTCTGCTCGTGTGATTTAGTAACTTCTTTAACAGCTTTCATTTCATCTTTTAAGTCCTTAACTTCATTCAGCGCGAAGTCAATTGACTTTTTCAGGGTTCCAATGCTGAGCGTATTTTCTCGAATCAGATTCTCCAGATGCCCCGAGCTCTCATTAATTTTTTTGGACGAGAGTTACGATATTCTCTTGCATTTCAAGAAGCGAAGGTTCGTCTTTCGCTTTTTTGGCGCGAGGTTTTTCTGGCTTGTCATCCATATCTGGCATACACTGAAGCTCAAAAGTGTACGAATGATCTGTCATCTCAATGTCATTATTTATCCCTTCATCTTGACCTTTTTGTGTCTCTACAGATTTCGATATTTTAGAGGCACCCTTCTCTTTTCGTTTAATGGCACCACTAGAGCTGTTGATCGTACTCTGTTTCATTTTGTGAGAGGAAATCAATATACAACCGAGGAGGAACTATTCCAGAGCCTATCGTCTAGTTAACAATCCAATATAAAATACAAGTAGTCCATAAAGTATGAAAAAGAATTTCTCCCTTTACAAATATTTGGAAAAAACACCCCTAAGACATCCGCACTTAAAAGAGACCATCCACCCTGGCCGCCATCTTGCCGCCTCCACCGAGGGGAAGAGAGCTTACTTTCGTGGAGCAGATGCTTTTATTGATGGAGAAAAACTGTGTTGATGAATATCAAGATGAATAGTAACTGAGTAGGAGTTATTGACTATGCTGGCATGGCAGTCGAACTGAAATTGGGTGCTCAGTCTTCGGGCCATAAAAACATTCTTCCAGGTGATGTGACTCTTCAAGTTAGGAGTGGATCAGTACCGACTGGTTTGTCAATTTCATTGTTTCAGGGTTCTTTATATAACATTGTTCTGACATCCAAATAAGATTATTTTATGTCTGATTTTGTTTTTAGTTGTTTAAAGATTATTTCTCTTAATGTTAGGGGTTTACGAGACCGCACTAAAAGGAAGTCCATGTTTATTTTTGTTAGACATACAAATGCAAAAATGTTTTTTTTTTTGCATGACACTCAATAATGCGAAACTGATGTTAAATGGTGGCGTTCCTAGTGGGGAGATCAAATCTTCTATTGTCATGCTTCTCATCATTCGGCAGGTGTCGCTATTCTTCTAAATAAGTTTAAAGGTGACGTATAGGAATTGGTTACCTCAAAAGAAGGTAGATGGTTACTTAGTTGTTAAACTGGATAATTCTGTATTTGTCTTGGGAAATTTTTATGGTCACAATTCTTCAGTCCAAGCTAAAAATATGTCTACAGAGGTCACACACTCTATATCAGTATTGATGGGGAAATATCAAGGTGCCTTTTTGATAATGGGTGGTGATTTCAATGATGCCCCAGATGATTTCTTAGATCGTTTCCCTCCACATACGATTTATTCTTCGAAATTTAAATTTACTACCCTTCTATGTACCCATCTTTCTATAGTGGATATTTGGAGATTCTTGAATTTTAATGAAAAGTGTTATTCTTGGAGTAACTCCTCTAGATCTTTGCAGTCAAGGATTGATTTATGGTTAATCGACCCAGGATGTGTCTAATATGTTACTGAAGTTGCTTATTGGATCATAAAATGATTTTTTTGGCACTCTCTGGTTGTGATATTAAAAATAATAGTATGTGAGCAGTCTGCATACAGTCTGCTGTATGTTTTAGTAAACAAGTTAAAAAGAAAATCATTTGAATAAGGAAAAGGCACTTATGACAGAATTAGACTTTCTTTTGAAAAACAATAATCTTACAGAAGATGAAAAAGTCAGATTGGAGACATTAAAAACTAAAATTGATCATATATATATATTAATACAGCAAAGGGGCATTCATTTGTTCTAGAGCTAAGTGGTTAGAAAAGGGGGAAAAGAACACAAGCAATTTTTTTTCACTAGAAAAACATTATTATAAAAGACAAATGATCTCCTCTCTTAAAATTGATGATGTACTCACTTCGAATCCTAAACTGATTACAAATTATGTGGAATCTTTTCACTCAGTTATATGAATCTGTAATTGAAATGGATAAATGTTCTGACTTTTTTGAGTCAGTTAAGCAATCAGTCTCGGTCTATTTCTATTCAATTTTGAGACCTTAGTGATGAAGAACTGAGGAAGCAAGAGATGGTTATAGCTATTCGTTCAATGAAAAAGATGATCTTTCAGTTGAATTTTATCTCTGCTTTTGGGATATTATTGAAAACGGGTTAATAACCCTACTCCCTAAACCGGATAAAGATCATTGGATTTTGGATAACTGGCGTCCTATAACATTATTAAATGTAGATTATAAACTGTTATCTTATGTTTATGCAGTTCCTTTGAAAAAAGGTCTAGACGAAATCATTAATGAAGTGTCAAACTGGGTTTATGGCTGGCCGACACATAAGTTGGAACATTAGACTGATTTTGGATTTGTTCGACTATTCAAGTTTGGTGGAATCAGAGGCTTTAATTGTTTACCTAGATTTCCATAAAGCTTTTGACACAATTTAACATCAGTTTATGTATAGGGCATTAAAATCTTTTGGTGGAAAGATTTGTTTCTATAATTGAAATGTTTCATAGAGGTATTAATACTTCTATTAATTTATGTCCAAACACTTCTAAAAGATTTTCCATTTGTAGAGGAGTGTGCCAAGGTTGTCTTATATCCCCTTTTTTATTCCTTATTGTAGTAGAGTTTCTTTCCATAAAAGTTTTGAATTCTCCAAATATTCAAGGAATTACAGTCTTCAACAAACAAATTAGATTAACTCAGCTTGCGGATGATACTGTTCTTTTCTTAAAGAATAAAGAACAGTTGCCCGCAGCATTACAGATAGTAAACACTTTTTCTGTTGCTTCTGGTTTAATGTTAAATGTAATGAAATGTGAAATAATGTGCCTTTATGAATCAAATGAAACATTTTTATGTAACATCACAGTAAAAAATAAGATTCAGTAATTAGGAATAAGTGTTACAAAAGATATAGTGGAGAAACAAGAATTTATTTTTTCCCTAAACTTAAAAAAGCTCAAAACATCTTTAATAACTGCCTTCAAAGATACTTGACTATTATAGGTAGAGTCCTTCTAACCAAAGCAGAATGGGTATCTAGATTTGTTTATCCGGCATTAACCCTTTTTGTTCAATTAACGATTTATTTACTAAATTTGTTTGGAGGAATAAACATCATCATTTAAGAAAGGAAAGTATTCAAGGTCCTAGAAATTAGGGTGGTTTTGAGCTTTTGGACTTTTTCGATTTAAATTATACTCAAAGTATCAAAGTAAAATAACTCAGAAACTGTCTACTTAAATCAGACTCAATATGGTTTTTTATACCATATATTTTTAAAAAGGTTGGAGGTTTTTTCTTTTTTGTTAATGTGTGATTATTCTACTAGCAAACTGCCTGTGGCATTATCCAATTTCGGTAACACTGTAGTATAGGGAACACATATAAACTATTAACTACGGCTTTTCCCTTAATAAACTCCTCATTTACTGCTTATTAATAGTTAGTAAGGTAGTTGTTAAGTTTAGTTATTTGGTAGGATTAAGAATGTAGAATAAGGTCATGCAGAATAAGACATTAATATGTGCTTAATAAGTACTAATAAATAGCCAATATTCTAGTAATATGCATGCTAATAAGCAACTAGTTAAAAGACCCTAAGACCCTAAAGTGTTACCCCAATTTCTATCAACAAGCTCTTAAGGCCTGGAAGTTATGTTATGTACATAACTTTTCCCCACATAAAGCAATCTTGTGGAATAATGCTTATATTACAGTTAATCGGAAATCTCTTTATTTACAGAGTTGGATGGATCAGTGTTGGGTAAGTTACTTCAAAAAAGTAATTAATTACTAATTACTAATTACATCATCAATATTGTATTTAAAATACTTTTCTAATTACTCTGAAAAGTATTTCAATTACTCAATAAGTAACTTACTAAATACTTCTTAAAATCCCTATAAACCTTGACTGGATAGACCAGTCAAACATGGAATAGTTTAGCCTTTTATAGCTTTTTAAAACATTTTAACTTTATTAAAACATATACTATAATACTTTTATTTACTTTATAATACTTACATTTTTTTTTAGTAACAAATAGGGATGTTACTATACCAAAAATCTAGTAGTCGGTACTGATACCACCAAAAGTGCACAATACTCGATGCCAAAGTCAATACCACGGTAAAAATATATAAAAATACAAATAAAACAATGCTGTATATTTTTTTCCAGGTAGGTCTAATAGTAGTAAGTAAAAATACCACAGAAATTGAATAATCAAATATAAAATAACTCTGCATAGTCATAACTTTATAAATTAAATATAGATTAATCCTTATTAAAGCTTTTCTTTTGTTGTTTATCATTTATAATACAGACAGTCAATAGTAGACAGTAGCATATTTTAAAGACTGCTGTCACTAAGACAACTGGTGCGCTCAACTGCACTACAGCTAACGATTTTAAAGAGGCAGCGTTCACTTTTAACTTTAGACGACAAATTTAAAATTTAAATTCAATATTGATTTAAACAGAACTGTTGAACTTATTTACAGTATGTAACGCAAGTACATTATAAGTAACTGTAATTAAATTACCTAAAACAGTAATCCCTTACTTTTTCAGTGGATAAGTAATTTAATTACAGCAACGCGTTACTTAGTAATGCGTTACACCCAACACTGGGATGGATAAAGAACTTTTTTTCCTGACCTTTTTGATCAGTCAGCTCAGTTGCTTTCTTATGAAAATTCTATGAATAAATGGGCATTTCCTATTAAATATAGAGAATATTATTCTGTGATAAACGCCATTCCCACAGGTTTATTGATGTTAATGAGAAGCCATATTTTGTCCCTTAATATTTGTAGAATTGAACCCATTCTTTGTTTAAATGTGGTGGACATTAAGAGTAAAAAATGCACAAATAAATTTGTTAGAAATCTATTTTATGAAAAGAGATCCATTAAGCCTAGAGGGAAATTTTTCTGTAACATTTGTTTCCCAGAGATTATTTGGAAAAAAGCTTGGCTGCTTCCCTTTCAGTTTTGTATATCTAACAAACTTCAGGAAATACATCTGAAAGTACTTCATAATGTTTATGTTAGCAACTATACTTTATCAAAATTTATGGATATTGATGAAAATTTTTCATTTTGTTCAGATCAACCAGAAAGAATTCTACATCTTTTTTTTGAATGTTACCATTCCAAAAAATTCTGGGAAGATGTATCTATACATATTCAACAGAAATCTGGTTATAATTGTGAATTAAAGGTGCAGTAAGTGGTATTTGAACTATGCTGTTGGACATTGTTGATATTTGAAATCAACCCAAACAAACACACCCCTCTTTTCATTGCTCCGCCTCCAAAACTCACACTCCAATCCTAACCACCCTGCTCTGAGTCAGTCTCAAACCCCGGCCCGATCGCTGCTGGCATGCGAGGCAAATGCACTACCAATGACGCTAAACGTCTCAGGTTACGTATGTAACCATGGTTCCCTGAGAACCAGGTAACGAGACTCTGCGTTTGAAACGCTATGGGGAACGTCACACGTGACCCGGTGTCTGAAAGCAAACTATCCAACAACTCCAATCCCTATTGGCCGGCGACAGCCTATGACGTAATATGGCGCGACCCGGAAGTATAAAAGGAGCGCCTGGAGAAATAGTCAGTATCTATCGTCTTGAGAGACTGTCCTGCAGGCAGGCAGCCCGAAGCATGGCAAGGAAACGCAGAGTCTCGTTCCCTGGTTCTCAGGGAACCA
Source organism: Ctenopharyngodon idella (assembly GCF_019924925.1). NCBI lineage: Eukaryota > Metazoa > Chordata > Actinopteri > Cypriniformes > Xenocyprididae > Ctenopharyngodon > Ctenopharyngodon idella. The sequence goes on from NC_067223.1 coordinate 30,077,484, forward strand.
TGGTTACATACGTAACCTGAGACGTTCCCTTTCGAAAGGGAACTCGCTCTGCGTTTGAAACGCTATGGGGAACGATATACCCACGCCGCCATGCTTAAGGAGAGTGCATGCCAAATAATATGGCTGACAAATGTCGGGCAGTTTCGAAGGAAACGCTTAGCAACTCACCCCCGGGTCACACCAGGCTGTCAGTGACAGCATTTCCTACGGCCAACAGCCCAGGCTGAGCCTAAAAGAGGCCTTTTGTAGAAAGCCTACTAAGGCCGCTCAAGGCATCTGGGACCAACGTTTCCGAGAAAAAGAGGTCCCTTAAAGGGAATGTGGCCAGGGAACCAAAAGGAGCCCTGGCCAGTCACTAGAGGGGAACGAAGTCACCCCCCAATGCCACCAGGGAGGCCAACCTGGTCTGATGTAGGACAAACTTAGTCTTGGCCAACCCTGTCTGAGTACAGAATCTCCAAAACGCATTCTTAGAAAAGAGCAGGTAAGAGCGACTGCAAGAAGGGCAGTAAGCAACTCAAACCCAGACGGGCATCCTGGAAAGCAGAACTCAGCTGAGTGCTATGAACTCTCGTATTGAGGGGAGTATAATCTGCTCATCCTAGGATCTACTCAGCGCTTGATTATTTGCACTGAGGAGGCTGTGCGCTAGAAACCCTGATACAGGGGAGCACAAACCAGCCTAGGGCTGAACCTCAGGAGGAGGCCTCATGGAGGCCTACAACCCATGATCAGCTTAGGGAGCTAAGCACTATTACACAAACAACCCAGCAGGGAAGTACAAAGCTCATCCTAACAGGTAGACCATACTGTGGGCACATAATCATGGAGGCCAGAAAGGGGCCTACATCATGATAATAACTTTATATGGAGCATGATTCACATACGAAAAGCATTTCGCCATATTAGAAGGACATTCAATGGTGGCCTGTGAGGGACACCTGCTGGGAGCAGGACATATGGCTTAGTAACAGTAATTTAACTGTAAAGTGCCCACATGACAATCTACCTAACACAGTCCAACGAGCAGTGTACTTGGTAAAAGAACCTTTTTACTCTTTAAAGCAAGAGGAGTACAACGTACGCCAACACGCACTAAGGAAGGCCTTTGACTGGCCTATGACCTCAGCAGACACGTGGCATCAGCTCGTGGCAGTGTTTACCCATTAGGGTTCTAGGAGCAAAAATAGAACCAATCTAGATACTAGGTAGCTATTTAGCTCGACTGGAGTAGAAACCCAGACTCAAGGAGGCTGATGTAGTTAAAACCAAACCTCAGTAAGGTTTTACCACAAAAACTCACCCTTGAGAGGTCAGCCACCCAGAAGAGTACTCGGTAAAAGCACCTTTTTACTCTCAAGTGAGAGGAGTACATAACTGAACTCCAACATGCTGCACGGGAGGCCCACAGGGCCTACCCTAGTAAACACATGGCATCAGCTAGTGGCGACCATAACCATACCAACCATCAGGCCATGCATTCAAGATTTAGTTTCTAAAAGGAAATGCATATTACGCCACATACTCCACGAGAGGCCTGCTTAAGGCCTACTCAACAGAGGTGGGGCGTGGCTGATGATGGTATTGGACTCCCAGGTATCCTGCTAACAAGTCAGCTAAAAAAGGAGGCCTCGTGGGGCCTACAATCTCAGCAACAAGTGGTGTTCAGCCTGTTTGCAGAATAAAACACAGACTGTGCCAACATGTAAACTAGAAAAGATGCCTGTAGGGGCCTACCGTTCCAATGACACGTGGCTTCAACCTGTGAAATAAAGTATGTGAGCAAACTATGATCACCTAGCAACAGCACTTGCAAAACACAAGCTGCTAACTAGAAAGAGGCTAAAGACATAAGAGCCTACATCCTAAGTTATATGCAATATAGCTGTTATCAAGATCACCAAAGGGAGCTAGTAGAAACCAGACTGCGAAAGCGGTTCTAACACTACCCTGAGTATGCAATCCAGCAGGTGATGCACTCAGTGACACAAATAAACCCTAACTGGGGAATATTAAAATAGTCACCAATCTCTCTACATAGAGGCTAATATCAAAAAGGCCTGCTATTATGAGAACAGGTGCTAACCTGTGGCAGCATGAGTAAGCTCACATACAAATGTAGGGCAAAAGGCTAGAACTCAAAGCAAAACACAATGCTTTGAAATACATGCTATCCTAATTTTTTAGGATAAACATTTTCTCCAAACAGATTCGCAAATCTGTACTGAGCCCTAGAGGATGGAGGCTAAAAAGCTAGCGCTGTCAACTCAAACTTGAATGGAAAATCAAGTGTCTCAGAGGAAAAACATTTTTCATAGCATGAAAGGTTCTAGAAAGTGGGGCCTAGCATACACTGATAACTTATCTATGCAAAGGGCCTACCACCTGAGAAAAACAGCACCAGGGAGTCTAAAAACAGTCTACAACCTTAGCTGTTAACTCACCAATTGCACTTACATAAACAAGGGGACAATGGGCATACGGCCTAACAACTCCCTCGGGAGGAGGCCAGAACTAGGAACTATACCACCTGACGGGATAGCATAACATAACATTCACCTAACCTAGCTCTAGCCTAGCCGCTAAGCTACGGGCCTTCTTACAGGGCCACAAGCCTATTGAAGCCTGGGCTTCACTTCCAAATCTCATGGATAAGAGAAAGAAAGCGAAGCTCACAAACAAACAATGTCAGGCGGCCGATTAAGGCCAACCTAAACATACTAACTGAAGTGACGAGTGCTAACTCAAACTACTCTAGAAAACAGCAGATGAGAAGCTACTCTAAACAACAGGTGGCTAAGAGGCAGCCATTTTATGGCCTGCACAATATATCATTCTAGCCAGCTTATACACTTCAGTTTGCCCAAAAAACCCTTACTTTGACTATATGCTCAGAAAAACTATACAGGAAAAACAAGGTCTTATTTTAAACATATAAAATATAGACCCTCCTGCGGCTCAAAGACCGAAGACTCCTTAATTTCACATGAAAGGATGGAATCTAGGGTTCTTTTAAGCCTAAAAGATCCTCTCATTATCAAACCGAAAAAGCGGGCCGACAGAAATAATCACTATGGGCCCAGCCATCAGTCTGACAATAAGAAGCATCTAAGCATGATATATGTCTATAAAATATATACATGCATAAAAAAAAAAAAAAAATATATATATATATATATATATATATATAGGAGGTGAAAGAAGACGAGGAGAGGGTAGATATAAAATCGCCCTATATAGGTGGGGAATCGATTACAAATGCAACGGTGTTTACAATCGATCACCCATCTCACTCTTGCTTCTTCCTCCTCCCGTCTGTCTGGGCTCAGACACAAATCTGAATGGCTAGGGGTTTTTCCATGCCTTCCCGATCTCAAACGCGGAGATCAGGAATGAATGGAAAGTTTATGGGAGCTGCAGCGTTCACGGACAGAAAGGAACCGCTTGTCGAGCCGTCCGCACGCGGCCCCTTTCTTAACGCGCTGTCACGGCAGCTGCAGCCCGCCGAAAAGCGTGTCCCACAAACACAGCAGCTCTGCATCTATGCGCGTTCCTCTCCAGACAGAAAACGCCAGAAATGTGTATATCAAGTGTCAAAAGCTGGGACACGGATGAACACACTGTCTTGAACGTTTGTAAGGCATATTAAAGAATCCCTTACCGGAGTCAACATAGTCGCGATCAGACAGAACAGACCCGAAAGACAAAGAGATACTGACTATTTCTCCAGGTGCTCCTTTTATACTTCCGGGTCGCGCCATATTACGTCATAGGCTGTCGCCGGCCAATAGGGATTGGAGTTGTTGGATAGTTTGCTTTCAGACACCGGGTCACGTGTGACGTTCCCCATAGCGTTTCAAACGCAGAGCGAGTTCCCTTTCGAAAGGGAACACCTCATTCTCTAGTGTCTGGCCACTGTTGCACACGCAATGCGAGTGGATGTCTGGTTATCACAGCTGACACGCAACAAAATGGTTCACGAAAAATAAAGCGCAGTTGATGAACGAACGACAAAGAAGCACAAAAAATGAACATACAGTACACACGAGTAAATACAAAGTGTTCGTTGTTAGTCGCATACAGCACAGCAGCCCCAGACAATCAAAACCCAGTGTTACTCACATGAGAAGCGGGATCAAAGTCAAGTCAAGTCACCTTTATTTATATAGCGCTTTTTACAATGTAGATTGTGTCAAAGCAGCTTTACATTGATAACTGGTACATTATTTGGCTGCACAGCAGCTCTTAAAAGAATAGTGTCAATGCAGGCAGATCAAAGTACTGTTGAATATCAAATGTCAAGTCAAAGCAGTTTTCAGGCCTTCCCTCTTAGCTCTCTCCAGTGCTGGAAAGCTTTTCTAATGTAAACGCGGGTGCTAAAGCACTTGCCCAGCCATAAACCTTCATTCCAGTGATATTCTTTTGAGCTCCTCTGTATTGTGTCCCATTTCTCGTTCTGCAGTTTGTTTGTTTTTTGTTTTTTTCTTATTATTTTCAAATCTCCCTCTTGCTCGTTCTCTCTCCTCGACCGTCATATGCCCCCTGATGCTGATTGGTTAGACGTTTGTTGTTGGATTTGGCCCAACTAATTTCCAAACCGTGAATTTGAAGTATCAGACAGTCCCCCTTTAACATCCAAAGATGTTATCTTATATTTTTAATAAAAAATATATCTGTCAATTTTATGATGAATCTGGTGAATTTTATGATGATTTTATTTGGTAAATTTCATATTCATAGAAGTTAAAGAAATAATTCTAAACCCTGTTTGAATTGTATTTATTCATTAAAGAGTTGAAGTTACTTGAAAATTGAGCTAATAAATGCTTTCTTTTTTTTTTCTTTAAGTACTAATTTTTGGTTATTTGTTTTTCTTTTTGCTGTTTGCTTTTTGGTGTTTCGTGCGATTACAAATGAATTTACCATCGTTTGTCACACTGTTGAGTATATATCAAACAATCTGTAACAGACAAAACAATAGTGACACATGGTAAAAAATAATGTTAGTCACACTTGTGTGTTGCGAAATAGAAAGCGTGGTGGCGTAGTCAATTTGACCGGCTTGATTAATATTGTCTTTATTGTTTAGGTTACAAACTGTTTTTGCAAAAACAGGCAGTAATGACACTGTAAGGGACACAGGTCAGTTTAGCTCAAAGGGAATTATTAATTAATTTATAGGGAATTTTAAAAGAGTCACTTATTTTACGACCAAGCAAATGAATCATCCAGCGTTCATTTGAATGGGCAGTAACTATAAGCTCTGTAGCGGATATGAATATAGTGAAAACACTATTTATAGCAAGGTAACATAGATTGGCAGTTTAAAACATTAAATTTGTTAGCACATAACACAGGAAACTTCTCTTTAAAAATATAAATGAGACTTTACTGATTATTCTAACAAAAACTAAAATCTAACACAAACACGCATGCACACATTCATATGAGTTGCGAAAAGAAAGAGTTTTAAGAGAGTGAAATGATGAAATCCCAAGTTTCTAGCAATATATGCACTTCATAAGACCTGATCTGAACAAACCATCAATCATTAATTTAACTCCTCTATTGCTTCTAGGCAGGGTTATTAGACTTTATATTAATGCACCAGTTCAGCAAGAATCTGGAGGTATACTTGCGTCTGTCGTTTGTGTCTTTAAATGGGGATTCCCTTCGTCGTCTTCTTTGGCTTGAAAAGTTTCCCAGATTCGCTGAAGATCTTTCGTGTCTGTATTGACATTTTCTTGGAAAGCCAATCACGTGGGTGTGTTGGCGGATGAATGGAGTCTCCCTTGTGGCTGAAGTTTGAAGTTTTGAGGTGGGCAAAGACTATAGAGTCGTTGATTAAACTTTGCGGCAAAACTTAACTTAGAACACAAAACTTTCAATGGAAAAGAAAGGAAACTAAGTAAAAGAAAGAATAGTAAGTGAGACGAGAGTAGTCGGATGGCTTGAATAAAGCTGTTTGTTCTTAACCCATTTTCATCTCCCAAATCTTGATCATCTTCTTGATCTACTCAGTCATTGTCTTGTCTTCATTGTCTGATTCTTTGTTTGTGTTCTGAATTTTTAAACTAAGGTGTTTGTCCAACCTCTTTGAGGAGTTCTGACCAATTAGGTGTCATCTTTGCTTCTTGTTTAGCTGACACTGTTTCATATACTTTTTGAAACAAGTATACTTGTTTTTACTCGCATTTGGCGCTTGGCGAGTTTTAATTATAGGCCCTGCATAGAAGATAAAAATTCAGCGATTTCCCCAATAAATGTATTGCGTAGTTTCTATTGTCTTAAGTTATTATTGTATTGTGATTTTTGTTGATGTTTGTCTTGTTATTGGTTTATTTGGCACATCTTTTCACATTCTATGTTTTTACATTTGAGGTTTTTCCTCAATGGTATCAAAACTACGGTGGCCAAGAGAGCTCAACGTGCTGCAACTGAAGAAAACAGATGCAAACAGAAAAAACACCAGCAAATTAAGAAAACATTTTCATCAGTTTGACAACACATGTGCTGCAAAAGTTCACAATGCAACCAATTACAGAAACGTCCTGCAAAAGTTCACAACACAACCAAATACAGAAACTAGCTGCAAATACTCACAATGCACATACAAGGATGTTAAAATAAACAAAAAACTCACCTTTCAGGTAATCGACAACACCACTGACATGGATACATTGAACAATAGGTATGTCCCAGCTAGGTTCGTCACTTGTTTGGGGTCCCCTTGAAACATTTCCTTTGTTGTTTGTGCTATTTGTAGTGCTTTTCTGTATTTGGTTGTGTTGTGAACTTCTGCAGCGAGTTAATGTATTTGGTTGCATTGTGAACTTTTGCGGCGCGTTTTGTATTTGGTTGCGATGTGATTATTTGCAGCACGTGGTGTTAAACTGATGAAGACATTTTCTTAATATGCTGGTGTTTTTTCTATTAGCATGTGTTTTCTTTAGTTGCAGCGCGTTGACCTCTCTTGGCCACAGTACAAAACACTACACTTTGCATTTTCACACATGTAAATATAAATTTTTTTTTTCATTGTCATTTAACAAATTTGGGTAACACTATATTTCTTTTAGCCTTTTAACTAGTTGCTTATTAGCATGCATATTAATAGAATATTCGCTATTTATTAGTACTTATTAAGCACATATTAATGCCTTATTCTGCATGACCTTATTCTACATTCTTAATCCTACCAATACCTAAACTTAACAACTACCTTACTAACTATTAATAAGCAATAAATTAAGAGTTTATTGAGGAAAAAGTCATAGTTAAGTTTATATGTGTTCCCTACACTAAAGTGTTACCCAAATTTGTGAATGGGTTTGTTATTTGTGCATTATTTTGAGTACTGACATTTTCATATTATTTTTATTTTTGCTCTTATCTGGCTGAGATTGAGGAGTTTTTTCATCAATAAAACAGTCTATACTTTGCATTTGCTTGGTTTCTGTAGTTTTCTTTTGTATTTATACTTTTCACTATATGAATATTATTTCTGGCACAGTTTTGGGGATTCTGACGTAATATCGGTCCAGTTACAGGTGTATTCTGGGGCTTCTGGATAAGTTGTGGTTGAGTTCTGGCTGACATCTGGGGATAACGGCACTGTTGTGGGCCAGTTATGGCTAATATCTGGGTACATTGTGAAGTTCTGGGTGAGTTTTGGTCTGTTTCCGGCATTGATCTGATTGACTTTAGGCAAACAACCTTGGACCATAATTCCATGCGGTATGTGGGCCAAAATCTCTGCCGAAACTCAGCCAGATCCAGCCCAAGACCAATTTGCTATCTGGGTGTGTCTTAGTGTGATGATGAACACGTAGGTAATCATCACGTGAACATCAGTTCACGGTGTTATTGTGTATATATATATTTATTTATTGGTTATGTTATGATTATGATTTGATATGGGTATAGAGAAAATGTCAATGTCTAGTGTTCAAATTGTTTTGTAGCTGAGTACAAGAAGGGAACAGAGACTTAGGAAGGTTGCATATTTTTTTTTATTTTGTATATGTTTATTGTTTAACACATTTCATGGTCTAACTTACCTGTCTGGTCCTGTGTTTGGCAGCATCATGATGACGTGAATATCACCAATTACTGTTAATTAGTGGTTATACCATTTACTGGGACAGAGATTGATTTGAATGCTTTGAAATGGCCATTGTCTTATTTGTAATGTGTATGGTTTATATTTGATCAAAGATAATATTTATGATCATGTTTACATGTTGACATGTGTGTGTGATAACACTGTTGCTTTACTAAAGGTGTATTTCTTGTCATGGGTGTTAATCGACCCCTATAGTTGGTATAATCTGCTAGTGTTCAGCGGGAAGATTTGATATACAACCTTGGTATTTGGGGGGAAGGGGGCGAGTCAGGCCATTGACGGCCAAGGGATGTTGCTAGTCAAGCCAAACGCTGGTAATATCTCATTTTGCTGCTCTCAGCATGTTTGTGTTTTGTACAGTTTAATTTGAGTATTTTTGCTGGTTTATTTTTATTTATTTGGAACTTTGGGTTTGAGGAGCACGTGTGACAAGACCGCTGTCCTAAATAAAACCACTAGGACTTGAAGGATTGCTTTGTTGTACTCTACTCATTCCATCTTTTCCGGCCTCACGGCAAAAATACATGAAACAACTCTGTTAGCTGTAAAGCCAACAGACACCTGACCTCTGGTGGCAGTAGTATTCCGATTAAAGGTGGCAGTGGTTGTAGCAGCTTTCTGACACTTAGGTCTATCTGTTTTGGTCATTTTGGGAGTGTAAATGTAAATTGGGTAATGTATGTAGTAGTTCAGTTATCATCAATGTTGCATTTTGTAGGTATAGTTTGCAAAGTCTCTGTTTGCTGTTTGGGTGTTAGATGATTTCCCTCTCTGTATTTGTTTTTAGGGTTTCATGCAGCCCCATCTGTTAGGAGGAGAGTTCACACACTTGGAGTTCCCCAGAAGGGTGCAAAGGAAGGAGGTGGGCAAGAAGATGTTGTACCGAGACTTCACCATGACTGGCTGGTGAGGGTATTATATTTAATGTATACATAATTGGTAACACTTTATAATAGCTTCACGCTATGAATATCATTATATGATATTGCAGAGGTTTATTTTTAATGTTATATCAAGTGTACAGTTGTACAGTTTCATTTTTTGCATCTTGAAATAAATATTTGTATGTTCTATATCACTCTGTGTTGTATTTGTTTCCTTTTTCTGTTTAGAAGATAACTGAGCCTTTACTGTAACTCTCCTTTGTAAAGGTTTTACAAGGCATAAATAGTCCTCACTTTAGCTGAGCTCACAAAAATAGTTAACTGACATGACAACTAATAAATGTTTTATAACCTGAATTAATCATTATATACAGTAGGAATATGTGTTAATAAAGCATTTATTAACACTGAGTAACTATTACTATATGTCTAAATAATATGGGTAACACTTTAGTATAGGGAACATATATAAACTATTAACTACGACTTTTCCCTCAATAAACTCCTAATTTACTGCTTATTAATAGTTAGTAAGTTAGTTGTTAAGTTTAGATATTGGGTAGGATTAAGAATGTAGAATAATATCATGCAGGATAAGGCATTAATATGTGCTTAGTAAGTACTAATAAATAGCCAATATTCTAGTAATATGCATGCTAATAAGCAACTAGTTAAAAGACCCTAAAATAAAGTGTTACCATAATATGTATAATTGTACATTTAAATAGTTTATTAATCATTTACTTACACTTTTTAAATGATCTTGTGAACCACTGACAATTCCTAAATAACTGGTTGTAATACTTAATTTAGAAATGATAAATTGATCATTAATAACATATAAAAATAAAATTATTACACACACACACACACATATATATATATATATATATATATATATATATATATATATATATATATATATATATGCTTATAAATCAAGAATAAATCATTTACAGCTGTATTTATAAACTGCTTACTAATGTCTTTTAATGTAGGGACAATTCTTTATAAATGATTAATTAACAATTTACTAATGCTTAACTAATGATTCATGGTGTGAGTTATTGTAAAGTGTTACCATTAGGGGTGTAACAGTACACAAAAATTATGGTTCGGTACCTACCTCGGTACTGAAGTCATGATTTGGTACAGGTTCGGTAAAGTAGGAGGGGAAAAAACTAAACGTAAAATAGTTTTTTTTTTCTTTTTTATTAAACGGTTGTTTACTGAACAAATTGTGTCTCTGTCTTTAAATAAATTAAATTATAATTAAAATTTTCTTAAGGATAAAAAAAAATCTATCTCTGTAAATTATTTATAGGGAGACATTCCTTGCACATTACTATAATATTAAAGGTTACAATTAACAATATTATACTGTTCACTCAGGAATGCGTTATTGCATTGAAAAAAAAAAACGAGACGCGGGCAGTGGGCAGACGCGGGCAGTTCTTTTTTTTTTTTTTTTTTTTTTTTAATTGAGCTCCACATTTAGAATGCTGTTTCATGGGTGAGACGCTCCAAAAGACGCGAGACACGAGTGCAACAGCCAAACACGTCTGCCAAACATAAAAGCATAAAAGTTTCTAATGCACTGCCATCTGAGGGCTCAAAGGCCAGGCACATTCAACTGAGGTCTTCTGCCTTGACCTATGCATACTGAGATTTCTCTGGATTCCCTGAAGTTTTTTCACAATATTATGCATGGTAGATCGTGAAAGTCCTAAATTCTTTGCAATTTTGCATTGACAAATGTGATTTTTAATTTGTCTGACAATTATCTCATGAAATTTGGCACAAAGTTATAAGCCATGACCCATTTTTGCTGGCAAAGACTGAGATGCTCGTTTTTAACCCAATCACAATAGTCTGACCAATTACCAATTCACCTGCTTATTGAGGACTGTTTCAAAACAGTTTAACTTGGATATTCTATAAACTTTTCATTTTTATTATGCTTCTGGTCCCAACCATTTTTGGAGAGTGTTGCAGGCATCAAAATCAAAATTTGTTTACAGTGGGTACGGAAAGTATTCAGACCCCCTTAAATTTTTCACTCTTTGTTATATCGCAGCCATTTGCTAAAATCATTTAAGTTCATTTTTTTCCTCATTAATGTACACACAGCACCCCATATTGACAGAAAAACACAGAATTGTTGACATTTTTGCAGATTTATTAAAAAAGAAAAACTGAAATATCACATGGTCCTAAGTATTCAGACCCTTTGCTGTGACACTCATATATTTAACTCAGGTGCTGTCCATTTCTTCTGATCATCCTTGAGATGGTTCTACACCTTCATTTGAGTCCAGCTGTGTTTGATTATACTGATTGGACTTGATTAGGAAAGCCACACACCTGTCTATATAAGACCTTACAGCTCACAGTGCATGTCAGAGCAAATGAGAATCATGAGGTCAAAGGAACTGCATGAAGAGCTCAGAAACAGAATTGTGGCAAGGCACAGATCTGGCCAAGGTTACAAAAAAATTTCTGCTGCACTTAAGATTCCTAAGAGCACAGTGGCCTCCATAATCCTTAAATGGAAGACATTTGGGATGACCAGAACCCTTCCTAGAGCTGGCCGTCCAGCCAAACTGAGCTATCGGGGGAGAAGAGCCTTGGTGAGAGAGGTAAGGAAGAACCCAAAGATCACTGTGGCTGAGCTCCAGAGATGCAGTCGGGAGATGGGAGAAAGTTTTAGAAAGTCAACCATCACTGCAGCCCTCCACCAGTCGGGGCTTTATGGCAGAGTGGCCCGACGGAAGCCTCTCCTCAGTGCAAGACACATGAAAGCCCGCATGGAGTTTGCTAAGATGGTGAGAAATAAGATTCTCTGGTCTGATGAGACCAAGATAGAACTTTTTGGCCTTAATTCTAAGCGGTATGTGTGGAGAAAACCACGCACTGCTCATCACCTGTCCAATACAGTCCCAACAGTGAAGCATGGTGGTGGCAGCATCATGCTGTGGGGGTGTTTTCAGCTACAGGGACAGGACGACTGGTTGCAATCGAGGGAAAGATGAATGCGGCCAAGTACAGGGATATCCTGGACGAAAACCTTCTCCAGAGTGCTCAGGACCTCAGACTGGACCGAAGGTTTTAAGGTTTGACCTAAAAATGGCTGTCCACCAACGTTTACCATCCAGCCTGACAGAACTGGAGAGGATCTGCAAGGAGGAATGGCAGAGGATCCCCAAATCCAGGTGTGAAAAACTTGTTGCATCTTTCCCAAAAAGACTCATGGCTGTATTAGATCAAAAGGGTGCTTCTACTAAATACTGAGCAAAGGGTCTGAATACTTAGGACCATGTGATATTTCAGTTTTTCTTTTTTAATAAATCTGCAAAAATGTCAACAATTCTGTGTTTTTCTGTCAATATGGGGGGCTGTGTGTACATTAATGAGGGAAAAAAATGAACTTAAATGATTTTAGCAAATGGCTGCAATATAACAAAGAGTGAAAAATTTAAGGGGGTCTGAATACTTTCCGTACCCACTGTATATTTACAAAATACATTTAAGTTGGTCAGTGAAAACATCGGAAATATTTTCTTTGTACTTTGGTCAGCTAAAATAAAGGTTAAAGAGAATTAACAAATTACGGATTCCTAATTTTATTGCATTTTACAAAAAGTCCCAACTTTTCTGGAAATGGGGTTTATATGTAGGCGTAGATTTGAAGCTGCTAGCATGGCTTGGGCATTTCTGAGGAGTGTGATGGCTTCTTGTTCTGTAGGTAGGGATACCAGGGCATCATCAATATAAAAGTTCCTCTCGATGAACTGTCTTGCCTCTGAACCATGTTCCTTCTCTCCTTCTAGGGCAGCTTTCTTGAGCCCATACATGGCTACAGCTGATGAGGGACTGTTGCCGAAGTCATGCACTCACATTCTGAATTCTACAATTTCATTTTCTAGGTCATTATTATGGTACCAAAGGAAACACAAGAAGTTATGGTGGTCTTCTCTGACTACAAAGCAATGAAACATTTGCTGGATGTCAGCTGTTATGACAACCTGCTCTTTCCTGAAGCACAGCAACACTCCAAGCAGGCTGTTGTTCATATTGGGCCCAGTAATGAGGACACTGTTCAAAGATACTCCATGATATTGAGCACTAGAATCAAAGACAACCCTAATTTGATCTGGTTTTTGTGGGTAATAGACTCCAAAGATTGAAAGGTAACAGCATTCTTCATTTTCGGAAAGAGGTGGTACAGGTTCTGCATGCCTGTTTTCAAAAATCTTAGCCATGAACTCCAGAAAATGGTCCTGCGTGTTTGGGTGTTTTTTCTGCATACATGTGAGTGAATGGAGATGGTTACTTGCTTGTTTTCTGTTATTAGGAAGTCTTTGATGTAGACTGCGAAAGGGAAGTGGAGCAACCCAGCTGTTTGATTCATCTTGATAGACTTTTTCTATCTTTCTATCTTTCTATCTTTTTCTTCAGAAAGACTAGATCTTCCATTGATGGAAATAGTTTGTCACGATCTTTTGTGGACTGGAAGACATCAGTTCTATTGCTCTTTGTGTGTGTTGTTGCAAGTTTTTGTGTCAAAGATGGGGCCAGTAAAGTTATATGCACATTGTAATTGCAAAACTTCTCTTTGGTTTGGATATTGTTTTCACAGGGTCTCATTTGGCTGGGGTGTTCATTCATAAAAATTCTTGTTTTGAAAGCATTAACTTCAAATGGTTTGTGGGCACCATACAGACAGACATCCCCTATATTACCTATCCTAAAGCTAACTTCTGAGCAAAGGGAGCAAGTCGAGGACCATTGCACTGTTCCAATACTTCAGTGCACTTCAATGATGTTTCTTCCAAGAAGAAGGAGGATCTCAGCCTCAGGGTCAAGTGGGGGTATCTTTTGAGCCATTGATTTGAGGTGAGTATGGTTCCAAGCAGCACCAGGAGTAGGGATCTCAGCTCTGTTGTTGTGTAGTTCATTACACTCAATAAGTGTAAAGAGTGTGAAACTGGCACTGTCATTGATTTATTCTACAATTAAACCTTTTGCTCTGCGTCCTAAGATTTCTGATGTACCTGCACGTCTTCAGTGTGTAAAGAGATGCATGGTCAGTGACATCAAATTTGTCAAAGAAGGTGGATTTTGCTAAAGACTTGTTACTTTGGTCGTCTAGAATAGCATAGGTTTTCAACTTGATTTGAGGGTGATCTTTACAATATATATTAAAGTATATATACATATATATATTGCAGTAAGTGATTTCTGAGAAACATTGTTAAAAGTGGATCAAACCGATCACCAAAACACACTTGTAGCCAATCAGCAGTAAGGGGCATATACACTCATTAGGGGGGAGGTGCCTGTGTTGCATAACATGTTTGTGATTTTGGGGGCGGAGCTATCAAGATATGGATGTGATCCTTTTGGGTAGGGGCGTGTTTGTTTTGGTGATTTCAAATATCAAGTGTTTATCAGAAATCGCTTACTGCACCTTTAACTAGGCAGATCTTAGGGCACGATCTTCCTCTGAAACCATTCCCACAGACCTTTGTGCAGCTGGATGTGGCGATAGTTGTTATGGGTTTTTCATCATCCTCCCCTCCATGGTGTATCACAGGGCTGATGGTTTCATTTTTAGACAGTGGTGGACAGTAACGAAGTATTTTTAATTCGTTACTGTACTTAAGTACATTTTTCATGTATCTGTACTTTACTCGAATATTTTTTATTTTGAGCAACTTTTACTTTTACTTCACTTCATTCCAAAGCATAAGATCGTACTTTTTACTCCACTACATTTCATAAAACATATCGCTACTCCTTATTTTAAAATGAAGAAATCGTCACATGCTCAGAGACGCAAAAGCGGCTTCCGATTCGTGCACGAACTGATTCTTTTCAATCATTCTGTTAAATCGGTTCACAAATCACATCAACAATTCATTCGCAAATTCGACTGATCATATTGCAGCTGTTCTCGAGTCAACAACTCACTGATTCAATGATCCGTTCAGAGCGACTCTCCAGTGAACTGAATTTACAAATCTGAAAATTAGCCAAGAACTGGGGATCCTCAGAGTGCGCGCGACTGATGGTGAAAAGTAAGTTAGGATGAATTATTGTACGTGAAAATCATATTTAGGTCACAACTGTCAGTTTTTGAACTAAATCTGCTGTAAAGGGCGGTCTATTTAAACCCACTGAAATGCTTTAATGCGAGACGTCCACGTCTACAGATCGCGATCTCGATTCAATCAGATCAAATCACATTTTAAAACTTACGGTTGTATCGATTACATCGTTACGGCACTAGGAGGCGCCAGAGTGACGTAAAATTTATTTGACATTGAATGATTCATTCAAAAGATTTGTTCAAAAACATTGATTCATCCAGTATTGAAACAAGAGAAGTAGTTATGAGTGAGTCATTAAATCATTCATTCAAACCCATATTTTTTTAATTAATTAATTAAATATTTTTATACTGCAGCAATTAATATTTTGTCCTCTAGTAAATAATTATACGCATTTTGTTTAGTTGTCTGATCAGAATCATGGGAGAATCATGATTTCTATTTGAAAGAAACAAAAAAAAAATCTTGATTCTCATTTTATCCAGAATCGTGCAACTCTAACACAAATTAAAATAACACATGCACGTTCATCTTCCCCACTGCTGTAGCAATTTCTTAAAGTGTTATGTATTTAGCCCTATATGTTTTGTATATTTGACATAATTACTTTGAGCAATAGGATTATATAAAATACATAATATAAAATTATATAAGTGGCCTATATAAAATTACAAAATAAACATTCATCAATTAGTACTTTTTTACTTAAGTACATTAAAATCAAGTACATTTGTACTTTCACTCAAGTGAAATTGAAAAGGAGCACTAAATACTTTCACTTGAGTAATATTTTATAACACGTATCTGTACTTTTACTCAAGTACTTGATTTGTGTACTTTGTCCACCACTGTTTTTAGACCAGGGCGCTGGACCAGGATGAAGGGCTGCTATGTGCTTTCCACTGTCACATTCTGAACACTGAATGGTTGAGGTACAATTCTTGGCTTGGTGGGATGTTGAAGAGCAGCAGCGGAAACATAAAGAGTTTTCCCTTAAAAAGGCTTTGCGATCTATGGGTTTTCCGTAAATCCTCTGCATTTGTTGAGGGGGGTGTGGTCTCATGTGAATTGGATACTGTTTGCTGAAGTCTTCTCCTACCAGCTTAGATTTTCCTGTAGGAGAATGTTCCTGTAGGAATTGCACTCTCTACTTCAGTCTTGTGCACATCAACAGGTAGCCGGTTTGCTCTGGAGAAAAACTTCTGTCCTGTAGGTAGCATTGTGTTACATTCAATTTAAAACTGGGGTCATTTCTCATATGAGCCTCATTCCTGATGAAGGTGGATAAAAATGAGAAGGGAGGAAAGCTAACATTGTGTTCTTGCTTATACCTAGACCCTTGTTGCATCCACTTCTCCTGGAGGGCAAATGGCAACTTCTCAAAAATAGGGGCAATGCCTCTTGCAGTGTCCAGGTAAGACAAACCAGGTAAGTATCCTTTCATTTTGGCAGACTCAGTCTCTGACAATAAATCTGCTAGTTCCCTGAGACACTGTGGGTCTCTATAAGAGATTCTAGGAAAGCAGTCAGTTTTATTTAGGAGTGCTGACTCTATAGCTTCAGCAGAGCCGTAGCACTGCTCCAGTCTTTCCCAAATCCTACTGAGTCCGATGGCAGGATGGTTAATATGAGCTGACCTTATTCGTTGAGCGTGTTCAGCTGATTCTGGACCAAGCCACTTAGTTAGTAAGTCAAGCTCTTCGCAAGGTTTTAAGTCAAGGTCTTCTATTGCATTTGAGATTGCATTTCCATGCCAAGTAATTCTCAGGCTTGTCATCAAACTCTATGAGACCAGGAGTGAGCAGGTCTCTGCATGCTAGGAACTTGGCTAAATTTAATATCTCTGAGTTTTCAGGTTTTGCAGCATGTGGCTCATTTCGCACATTTGGTTCGCGCTCCGAACCACTGATTTGAAACAAAAGATTCATAAAGCTTTGAAGCTTCACAAAGCAGTGTTTTGAAATCGCCCATCACTAGATATTGTTGAATAAAGTCGTTATTTTGTTTTTTGGTGCACAAAAAGTATTCCCGTCACTTCATAACATTAAGGTTGAACCACTGTAGTCACGTGAACTGTTTTAAATACGTCTTTAGTAGCTTTCTGGGCATTGAAAGTGTTAATTGTCTTGCTGGCAATGCAGGCCTCACTGAGCTATCGAATTTCATCAAAAATATCTTAATTTGTGTTCTGAAGATGACCTTACGGGTGTAGAACGTCATGAGGGTGAGTAATAAATGACATAATTTTCATTTTTGCGTGAACTAGGGCCCAACGTCCTCTAGTGGGCCCTGTGCTCACTGCCTGGCACCATGGAGCTCGATTGGCATTTGCCATTGAACACCAGAATTGGCAGGTCCGCCACTGGTGCCCTGTGCTTTTCAGAGCAGGTACACCCTGAGCATGTGTGACAGACGTGAAAGGGTCTGGAGAAGCCGTGGAGAACATTATGCTGCCTGTAACATCGTTCAGCATGACCGGTTTGGTGGTGGGTCAGTGATGGTCTGGAATATGGAGTTAATATTGTGCCATAATTAAACAAACAAATACAGCATTTTGCAAACAAACACAATCTGCTTTGCAAAGGAAAACTCGACTCGCAAACAAACAGAAAGTGATGTGCAAATACAAAGGTCAGTTTGAGCGAAAACGCAGATGAGTAACAAATATATGTATTGTGTTTTACAAATATAAATAAATGAGCCTACATCATATTTCACAAATAAATACAAACCATCCTACAAATAGCATGTAATCTTTGAACAAATACCAAATCTAGTGCATACATTCGCACCCCTGTCTGTTACGATTGTAAGACACTTACCTTTTTATGAGAGCTCTTGGCTTGATTTTCTCACAAATGTGTGCAGGCAGATTTTCTCACAAATGCAGTTGAGCAACTTCCTCTTCCAAAACAGCAGATGGCACTTTGCTATGGGTCAATTTACGCTAGTCTTCCGAGAGAAGCCCCGAAACATGCGTTTATAATAATAATAATAATAATAATAATAATAAACTTTATTTAATAGCACCTTTAAAAGCTGCATCTCAAAGCGTTTTACAAGAACATATAAATAAAATACAATGGAATAGGGGAAATAAAAGATAGAAACATACATCAAAACACATTTCAAGACATAGTTATATATAAAACAAAATAATCACGTATAGAAAATAAGTTTACAAGGAGTTTACAGCTGATGAAAATGAATGGTGAACAGGTGAGTTGGGCGTTTCTCAATACCAAGTACGCAAAGTTTGGTAATTCTACATTATCTGCAAAATGCAACAGCACCAATCTTGATAACATCACTCGGCTCGCTCTGGCTACTCCGGTTATCTCTGTATGTATAACCGCCAGCAACATGTTATACAAAACGTGTTATAAAACACCAATCTGCCTCTTTTCATTTTCATTTAAACATATTAATAATAGCCACACAAATTTGGTTCAGGCAACGCTTACATTGATTATCTTCTCTGCATGTACAGTACTCGTCAAAAGTTTGCAAACATTAAGGTTTTTTTAATGTTTTGAAAGTCGTTTCTTAATCTCACCAAGGCTGTATTTATTTGATCAAATGTGTCTTGAAATGTGTTTTGATGCATATTTCTATCTTTTATTTGTATGTTCTTGTAAAGCGCTTTTTTTGAGGTGCAACTTTTAAAGGCGCTATAAAATAAAGTTCAAACTGACCTTTGTATTTGCACATCACTTTCTGTTTGTTTGTGAGTCGAGTTTTCCTTTTCAAAGCAGATCGTGTTTATTTGCAAAATGCTGTTTTTGTTTAATTATGGCACAACATTCATTCCATACTGGAGAGGATTAGGAACATGCCCCGACATTGTCAGGCATGCATACAAGCACGTGGGGGCCATACAAACTACTGAGTACCATTTTGAGTTGTTGCAATGAAATTTCAGCAAAATGGACTAGCCTGCTGCATCATTTTTTCACTTTGATTTTCAGGGTGTCTTTGAATTCAGTCCTCTGTAGGTTAATAATTTTCATTTCCATCAAACGATGTGGCATCCTTTCATTCCTAACACATTGCCCACTCCATATCAGTGTAGATATCCAGCATGATATATTTCCCCATTGAGATCTGATGTGTTTTCAAAGTGTTCTGTAGTGAAATTGTACAGGTATTTAATTAATTTATGGGTGAAATATATGAATATAATAAATCATAAAGCTTTATGATTAATTATAATACATATACCGACCCAAGAGGGAATTATACATATATTGTGAATTAATTACAACGAATTATAATCAATTACATATATGATTAGTTCTGGTTTAATAATAATTTAGAGAAACTATTAGTTTGTCCAGCAAACCGTTAGCTCCTCATAGACTATTATAAAAAGGAAGGTTTTTCTCTGGCCACGAGAAAGACTTCCTATTCTAGCATCAATGCATAAAGCAAGGATACTGGATCGAAACGTTAAAGTGACCTGGGTTTTATTGAATGAGCAAAAAAAACAATCGAGCATGAATATAATGTATTTAATATATGAAACTACGGATACAGAGACTATACTACTAAACATACACAAATAATACACATATATAGAAAGCGAAAGTAATATATAGTATAGTAAAAGAAAGTTGCGTGATGGAAGCGTGGTCGCCGAGACGTCCGGGAGAGACGTGCGTGAAATGGCGAGGGACAATCGAGAGACAATCGAGAGACGCGTGTCATTGTGTTTTAAGGACAACAGACCAGAACGCCTCCTTGGGTACATCAGCCAATGATGAGGGTGCGATTTTGGCGGGCAAACTTTTTCTTTGTCTCCATTTATGACCTAATTTGCATGGTTTATGAAGTGTCAGATCTGAGTACATTTTCTTCAAAGTACCATTAAAAATAGAAAAATGCATTTTACAGTGGCATACATTTTCAATTAGGGCATAACGAAAGCTTTTACAATGAGACCAAACTTGTCAGATGGCCAAGACATAAAAGGGGAGATACAGTTTATACTTGAATTTTATCGTTTAGAATAAAACTAATACAACTACAGTCATAGCTAAGCTTCTATACTAGGGATACATACGTGTACCTTGAACTCAACGACGGGTACACTTTGGCACAGTCATATTTGGAGGATAAATGTATATTCACAATCTCCATGCGTGTTTGTGAGTGTCTGTATGTGTGTGTGTATTGGGGTTGTGGCCGGTGTCTGTGAACACATGGCCCTTAGCCCCACCAGGGTGACTCTTTGAAGTCCCTGGAGCTGGTGAGAATATGTTCTGTTTTTCTTTACTGGGGTAACAAAGGTGCCAATGGGGCAATTGGTTACACGTACAGTTCAGGAGGCTAAAGTTGACGGGCAGATCCGATTTTGAACAGACGCTACAGTTCCTTTAATTTTTTTGAGCGGTGTGTGTGTGTATGTATATATATATATATCCATTTCTAGTGTTCCAACGAATGCTTTTTAAAAGAAATTTCCATAGACCATATTAGAATATTTGAACTCTTAATTGACAAAAATTGCTTTGTTGTTTATAAAAGACTCTGGTAGCACAATTTCTGTTGCAACGCCTGAATCATAATCACACAATGTTCACACGTTCATTGGCCAGAGGTGAACTGGCCCCCCAACTGAGCCTGGTTTCTCCGAAGGTTTTTTTTTTTTCCTCCATTTCTGTCTCCTGATGGAGTTTGGGTTCCTTGCTTAGGTGGGGAAAGTTAATATTCATTAAAATTACTGATTTGACTGTATTGACAGAAAGTTGAGTTAAACAAACAAACAAACAAAAAAACAGCTGCACAGCATTTATGAGTTTACTCAACTTCAGTGGTCGAAGTTGTGCCAACATTTTTTTGAAAATTCACTAAACTTATTTGATTAAGTTGATAATACCTTCCTCAGTAAGTTCATCCAACTACCAGTCCAACTCAAAGAAACGAGTTAGCACAACTACAGAGGTCCTGAAGTTGAGTAAACCTCAAAAAAGCTTTGCAGCTGTTTGCCTTACTTTTTTAAGTTGATTCAACTTTCTCCAAATATCTCACCCAGATACTTGTATAGCCCTCACATTATGAATCCAAATGTAGGGAGTACAAACCACTAAATACAACACAATACAAAAGACTTTGCCATCATTACAGAAATAATTTATTGACAATTCTGCAAAACAACACATTTTTTTGTCCGCATGAGGTATTGGATGAGAACTCAACTTTTTCTGCAGAGCTGCTTTATAGCTGAATTGAACTAATTTCATAATTAATGTACTTTACACAGTTATTGTACCTAAATGAATAAGAGTCGCAAAGCAGAACAAAGGACAGAAGTGTGGTAGATTTTAATTTTGCTTGAAAATAGTGTTGGCTTCAATACAGTTGACTATTCTGTTCTTGCGAGGCTGGCAATGATGGTATGACTTGAGATGTTTTTTATCAAAATTATAATCTGTCATTATCATTGCTATGCTGACAATACACAGGTTTATCTCCTTTTGAGTAATAACTATTTATATTCTTTCATCATCAAATTTCTTGAGGATGTAAAATGCTGAATGGCATTTTTTTTTTTTTTTTTTTTTTTTTTTTTGAGATTCATGACAGAAAAAACTGAAATGAAACAGAAGTACATACTCATGCTAAGAATTTAGGGGTGTTTTTTGGCTCTTTTTTTAAATAATAAGCACTGTGGTGGCATCTTCTTTCAACTGAGATCCACTGTAAAATTAAAACCTTTACTTTCCTTTACAGTTTTTTTATGATTGCTTAAGCACAATTTTAAAAACAAGGCTCATTTTGTCAAAACACTACGCACAATTAACAGATCCACACACACAAGTAGCAGAACACCTCAGTTCTTTTGCAAAATGAAACACTTTGACACCGTATGGAACACACATGGTTCATACATTCTGATTCTGTTTGATTCATTTGCACACTGCTGTGCTCAATGTTAAACACTTGTAACTTTTATACTTTTCTAATGATATAGTCTGGGTTTGATTTTTTTCAGAGATATTGTTAGAGTAAAGTACGTGAAAAAAAACACAAACAAAAAAACACACAAGACCAGTACTGCACATTGAGGAAATTGAATCTTCTTGAATGGCGAATCCAACCTTGCACAGACCCTGCATCAATTAGGTCAGGCCTTCTCCATGGCTTGAATGAGGCATATCCTGATATAGGGCTGGAGATTGTAAACCTTCCATGGCAAAAAAAAAAAAAAATGCTAATGAAATCATTTTTGGACCAAAGCAGATAGGTGGAAATTTACATTGTCCCATATGACAATGTATCTCATCTGCTCTGCATCCATTTGGTCTTCTGCTGTGACGATTTTTTGTAGTCTTTCTAAAATGTGAATATGTGGGCCGTGTTGTAAGGGCCTAAGTTGGCAAAAACAATGTGTGTAGTGTTTTGCAAAAAGTGTGAGGCTGAGAATGTGCTTATAGTTGTGCAGATCTGAGCTAAGGTTTTGCTCCTTGAGTGTAAGGTTTCAGTAACTGTGTTACTTTTAGTGTGTAAGCAATCATAAAAAAACTTTAAAGATCTGGAGAGATACTCGTGCAATTATTTCATCTTGACTTGCCTACTGTAATGCTCTTTTTTTTTTCAAGACATCTCTCCATTTAAAAAAAAAAAAAAAAAAAAAAAAATGCAGCAGCTAGGTTACTTACTAAAAAGGGATAGTGTTTATTCTGTCCTGACCTCAGTTCATTGGTTACCAATCCAATATAAAATTGAAATTGTTAATGGTCTAGCCCTATACTATCTTGCTGATCTTCTTAGCTTTTTAGCACTCTTCAAGGACTCTCAAATCATATTAAAATAATACTTTTATCTGCACCTTGTTTACATATACAGTTTACCTTTAAACTATAGAGCTGCCAATCAAATGAAATCAATATACTGCAGATAAAATTCATTTTTGCACTGCGGAGTTGGCACAGAAGTTGCATCTGAAGTGGCATTTAGATGTATTTTTAGATGTATTTACCTCAGAAGTAATCAAAATTGAAGTTTTTTGGCTTTTAGTACAAATATTTTAGCCTTGCTCTTATCTATAAGCTAGTGTGCTCCAAAACAATGACAAATTTCGAATTTAAAAGATATAAGCATTCAAAACTTAGTCTCTCACTTCCACCAGTTTGGATCAATGATTTTGATGACATCACGCTGCACTTCAACTTCTCATCAGGTTTTCTGTCCAATCAAATGCTCTCTTGAATCTAAAGCGTCCCACCCTTTACCGAGCTTTACCGAACTCAATGGCTCTGGCCAAAAAATTGGCAGCTCTACTTTAGACCCATTTATATTCTATGGCATTTGATTCTGGGTGAGTAATGGGAGTTGCTGGTTTATAGTCCTTTTGTGCATGTCCTGTTTTATGTTTTTTCAACAGTTTTGGTATTTTATTTCCTTTTTTATTGATTTTACTTGCATTTCTACAGCATTTTGCTATATAATTTATGTTTTTAAATGTGGTCTTTATAGTCATTTGCCAGCATTACTGTCCAGTATGGTTGGTACTGTGGTACAGTGAAATTTTTCCTCATTTTTACAGTTCCTATTGATATGCCCCTTTTAATAAAGTGGTTTAATAAGTGCTCACTTAATGAACTTGACAAGATAAAGAATCAATGGAGTGGCTTTCTCACTTTGGCCCTTTTTACACTGTGCTTTCTGGGCCAGCTGATAAATTGTATATACATTCAATTTAGATACCCTTAAGTCCTACTTTCTTTTGTCTTCTTTGTCTTAACAGGGCTTATAAAACCATTGAGGATGAGGACATCAGGTTTCCTTTGATATATGGAGAAGGAAAAAAGGTAACAGATGAGAGAGTGGGAGGGGAAAAAAGCAGAAAAAGCAAATGAACACACAGGAAATGACAATTGGATCAGAAGTGTCAAAACAAAAACAAAAAATGTTTTTTTTTTTTTTTTTTTTTTTTTTTACAATTGTTATTTGTTATTTAAGATTCTGTTCTCTTTCTTGGTCACTAGTCAAATCAAATAAGTAAGTTTGTGAGGGTGACCATAACCGCTTAACACAAAAGGAGAGATGGGAACATCAGGTTTTGCAAACATTTTGTATGAGTCCATTCCATCTTGTGAGGGCATTACACAAATTCAATACACTCAAATTCTGAGAACTTTTTGCCTAAAGGTTCATTTTTATTGTATTTTGTGATGATGTTTACATTTCCTACGTGTGTACCAACTTTTATTAATTACTTATAAACCCTCCTCCTGTATAAAAACATTGAAGTTGCATATTATAATGTTGAGACAATTAACAAAAAAAAACCCTTAGGAGAAGAAGACCATTATAACATATAGGTAGTCTATGGCGTCTTTTTTAGAGAAATTGCAAAGAAAGCCAAAGTGTCAATTATTAGTTTTCTTACACCATAAAAGGCACTTGGAATCTGGAGGAAACTCTGACAGACCCAAAACCACAAATGAATCAGAAGATAAGTTTCTAAATGTGTCAACAGCTTGCATGTTAAGCAGCTGACAGGACAATATCTTCAAGCACATCTTAACTCTGATTGATGCAAGCAAGTGTAATTTTATTGAAGACATTGAATGATCATTGACAGGCCAAGCTTGAAAAAGTGAACCTTGGTGTTATAACTTCTCTAAAAGCTAATTGGAGTAAGCATAGCATAGGAGTATGTTGCATAGGTGTCCTGAACAAGAATAGTGTTCATAAAAAAAAAAAAACACATAGGAAATCACTGCTGACAAAAAAATATTAAGGCATATCTTATGTTTGGCCACCTGGATGTTCCACTACAACACTTTTTTTAGAGGAAAAGGGGCACTGCACATCAGCACTAAAAGCTTTTCCCGACTGTAAAGCATGGTGGAAGGTGGGTAAAGATGCAGAGTTGGTGAAGATGTGGAACACTATTACATCTGTTGCCCACACTCTTAAACAGGGTGAGATGCTCTTGCAAGTCATCATGGCTCTCAGCTGCTTGTTCTCTACCCCTTCTCTTTGTCCACCATCTTCTCTTCTCATTCACCAGACACCCAGAATCTGGCTTCTGACTGCTTCAGCCATCCTCCTGCTACCAATTCCCTGGCTCCTCAGCCATTCTCCAGTTCACTGGGCAAACCACCTCTTGATTCGGGTGCTCCAGGCGAGTGCAATGGCTCCCTTCTCCAGTGCAGACTCACTTTTGATATGCAACCATCTCAGTTCCCCACGGAACGATCAAGGGTGGCCTATACATTTTCCCACCTCATGGGAAAATCTTTATGCTATTCAAGTAAACAATTTTGGTAGCTGCTAGTGAGCCAGCTGAATACACATTAATGATATTAAAAGCATCAGCTGTGTATGTGCCTGTGGACAACTCTGTATGAGCGGTTAAATGCACTTGCGAAATACTTTGTAAACAGACAGGACACCTCCAAAAGTACACATATATTTTTGATAGTGGGGTCGGACCCGACGAAGAAACTTCCACTGTAACCCTCAGATCTCCCAAAGTGCTAACCAGACCCACAGCTTTACTGAGAGAAGGTGCGGGGGGCTGGGTAGCAGCAGAGGGAACTCCGTGTTAAAGAAGGAGAGTCGCGATCACAACGAGTGGCAGTGAGGGCATGTACCATCCACAAGCGCAGAATCAGTATGCTGTTTGCCCAGGCATGTGAGACAGCGATCGTGGCAGATGTCAGATGAGGTCAGGAAACGACCGCATTCAGAAGCACACGGGCGAAAAGACATCTTGAAAAAGACGCTGAACGCCCCTGCTTCTCTTTTAGGAACTGCTCTGACAGCTGAAATGCTCAGGGATGAGATGCTGCACTGCCTGTGCCAGCACGCTGATGCACACACCGCTGAACTGCGCCTTCACGCCGCTGAACTGTGCCTTCACACCAGCCGAGAATCCCACGAGCTTCGAGGCAGAAAGCAATGAAAATTGCTGTTGAGGAAAAACTCCATATAGCAATTAAAATTGCTGTTTTTGCTCTCTTAATGGAAATTTGCACTCTCTCTTGAAAGGTGAATGGATTAAGAGTGATCAGTTGTGACCACTCAGCTCCTCAGCAAAAGTATGAATGAAAGTGAGAGTATGCCAGTCATATTTATATCCGGATGTGCCGGGTGGGTGGGATCCGGCATGTAAATCTCACTGGCCAATTCCCATTGGCTCGTTTTGTACCACTTGGAGGTGATTGGGTTCCCAGGCGAGACCCCATTACGTCAGTATCGACCTAACCTGGAACGTGACTGACTGAATAGGAACAATTGTTTCTTGTTTCACTTTTATACTTTTATACAATTGTTTCACTGGCATGTCTCTTAGGTGTTGAGGACTAGTGCATCTTTGAGCCTACATTCAGAATGAGTAAAATACTTAAGTACTGACTTGTAACTTGTAGTGGAGTAATTTTCGCTGTAAGGTATTTGTACTTTTACTCAAGTATGGTTTTCAGGTACTCTTTACACCTCTGCAAGTGTGTAAATAAATAAGAACAACAACGCAGTCTTTAAAAACCCTCTTTTGTGCAGAACTACTTCCTTCTGCCATGGATACAAATCTCAAGTTGACAGTTTAACAGTTAAGCCCAAGCCTCAGTTACTAATTCTGAAACATCACATTAGAACTACAACCCGAATTCCGGAAATGTTGGGACATTTTTTAAATTTGAATAAAATGAAGACTAAAAGACTTTTAAATCACATGAGCCAATATTTTATTCACAATAGAACATAGATAACGTAACAAATGTTTAAAGGGAGAAAT
Source organism: Ctenopharyngodon idella (assembly GCF_019924925.1). Taxonomy (NCBI): domain Eukaryota; kingdom Metazoa; phylum Chordata; class Actinopteri; order Cypriniformes; family Xenocyprididae; genus Ctenopharyngodon; species Ctenopharyngodon idella. The sequence goes on from NC_067223.1 coordinate 30,104,355, forward strand.
TTAACACTTTTATCCACTAAATGAGCTCATTTCAAATTTGATGCCTGCTACAGGTCTCAAAAAAGTTGGCACGAGGCCAACAAATGGCTGAAAAAGCAAGAGATTTGCTGTTATTGATTTTGTCTTAGTGACTTAGGAGTGCTCTTGACTACTCCTAGCGTTTCACAGATTTAGGAGCTAGTTTTAGCGTTAAAATGCTTTGTGAAATACTCTTAGAGCAAAAATTTAGGAGTCCTAAAATTAGGACTGACATGCCCATTATTTTTAAGAGTTTCTCGTAAATCGGCAAGTTAGGAGCTACTTTTAAGATGTTTTGTGAATACGGCCCCTGGTCTGTAACATGATTAGCTATAAAAGGGATGTCTTAGAGAGTCTCTCAGAAGTAAAGATCGGCGACTTCCGGTATAGCGATGAAGGAGTGAGCAGCTAGAGAACGGGGGCTTCCAATCCATCCTTTAATTTTCAACTTTATATGACATATATGATCAACAATCACTGTAATAGTTACTTAAGACATCACAGATTGGACTATGAGTAACTCTAAACAGAAGCAAGCTCGCTCTTCAGCTCCACCAACCACAAGATCAACCGCTAGCATAGCGGGTAAGCTGGCAGCCATGGCTACTCAATCTAGTGCAGAGAAACAATCCACAATTGAGACTCCCGAACCTGTCTCTATGGACCAATTTGTTTCTGAGCTAACAAAACAAAGAAATAGTATCAGAGTAGACATTTGTGGTTTGATTCAAGAATTTATTGGTCCCTTGCAAAGTTCGATAAATGCACTACGAGAAACGGTGGATGAGTTTCAAGGCCGTTTGGTATCGATGGAATCCTGAGTCGGTGAAAACTTTGAAAAGCTGATAGAGGCAGAAAAAGTTGTCAGAACTCTGCAAACCCAAAACTCATCCCTGCTTGACCGCATCGAAGACTTGGAAAATAGATCCCGCAGATCCAACCTGAGGATTGTTAATATTCCAGAAGGGAGTGAAAATAATCAAGACCCCGTCAAGTTAATTTCTGAAATGCTGAAGGAGGTGATGGGTGCAGAAGTTTTTGACAAACCACCAATACTGGAAAGAGCTCACCGATCCCCCGGTCAGAAACCGACAGTTGGCCGTAAACCACATCCATTTGTGGTTTGCTTTCACCGGTTCCAGGACAAAGAGCGACTACTTCGATGGTCAAGGAGTCATGAGATCCAGTACAAGGGAAACGCAGTTAGAATATATCCGGATCTGAGCGCTGCCCTGTCAAAGAAACATGCTTTGTACAACGGCATAAAACAATAACTTTACCAAAAGGGAATACTATTCCAGCTGCTTTACCCAGCTCGCTTGAGAGTGACATTCGAAGAAGAAACTTTCATATTCAGTTCGCCTGAGGAGGCGAAAATATTCTACGACCAACGGGTCAACGCCTAAGGACAACGGGAATATCTGACATTTGAGTGGAGAACATTACCCGTTTCCTACGAAGATGACTTCTAAAAGATACAAGTACCTTTAGGATATTCGTTTTATTTAATTCATGCTTCAAATATTAATGTTGTTCTTTGTCTGGTAAAAAAGTAAACTTCTGTAAAAAGTTATGGATGTAGAAAATGTTATAGTGGATTGGGACACCCCGGTTGATAGAGATGGTTTCGAGTAAATTGAAGGATTACTGGGAGTATGTATATGGGGACCTGCTATTTGTCTCCGTTCTTGAGATAAATATAGGAAGAGGTCAATGTTTGTTCTCCTTGACTGAAGGGATGGGAGAGAGGGTGGGGTGTTTTTTTTTCCTTTTTTTTTCTTTTTTTTCTTTTTCTTACCCGTGTCTGTGGAAGTATGGTCTCTTATTCACCCATTCTTATAAAAGTATTGATTAATGTGTGATATGTTTAAGAAAGAAGGAGGGTCTACTATTCGTTTTATTACCTGGAATGTTCAGGGTATGAATGGACCAAATAAGCGAGCGCGTATCTTTGCTCATCTCAAAAAAATGAGAACAGATATAGCGTTTCTACAAGAAACGCATTTGAAAATAGCAGATCAGGTAAGACTTAAAAAAAACATGGGTTGGACAGATTTTTCATTCCCATTTTAACAATAAAACAAGAAGAGTAACAATTATAATTCATAAAGTCCAATTTAATGTATCTAAATATGTTTCTGATTCCCAAGGACGCTTTGTTATCGTGACTGGTTACCTGTTTCAAATCCCTGTTGTCCTGGTATGCGTTTATGCCCCAAATTGGGACGACGTTAACTTCATTCATAAAATCATTTCACATTTACCGGATTTAAATACATATAAATTAATTTTTGGCGGAGATTTAAATTGCGTCGTTAACCCAAAATTAGATCGTTCAAATCCGAAATCAATGCCACAATCTAAATTATCGTTAGCTCTCTTAACTTTGACACAAACAGGATGTTTGGATCCATGGAGATTTTTATTTCCACAAAAAAGAGAATTTTCTTATTTTTCTCATGTTCATTCTTCTTACTCTGGAATAGATTATTTCTATATTGACAAAACATCACTTCCTTCAGTGGAAAAAACGCAATACTCTGCCATTGTAATATCAGATCATGCTCCACTACTTTTAGATTTACGATTTACTCTCTGCAGTGACCAACGCCCCACTTGGAGATTAAATCCAACTCTGTTGGCAGACAAAAAATTTAATACGTATATATCAACATCAATTGATAACTTTCTGGCTATAAATACATCTGAGCAGGTATCACCATCGACTTTATGGGAAACATTTAAAGTAGTCATTAGAGGAGAAATCATATCCTATTCTTTATATACCAACAAATTAAAGAATGCAAAATTACAAAAACTCATTGATTCCATAGCAAAAATAGATTTCATTAGCTCCTTCAGAAGAGTTACTCAAAAGGAGAATTGAGATTAAAGCACAATATGATCAACTTTCAATTGAAAGGACTCAACAATACTTGTTATGGTCTAAAGGGAATTTTTATGAACATGGGGAAAAAGCAAGCCAATTATTAGCACATCAGATAAAATGTCAGTCAGCTTCTAGACTAATTCCACAGATTCGAAACACATCACAACAACTAACAATGGACCCCAAAGAAATGAATGACCTTTAAAGAATATTACTCTAATTTGTACTCTTCTGAGTTTCCAGAAGATACCTCAAATATGTTAATGTTTCTAGCTGGTTTAAACATTCCGAAAATTAACTTGGATATAACACTTATAACACTTATTTTAAAACCAGGAAAAGACCCATCCATGTGTAGTTCTTACAGACCAATCTCATTGTTAAATGTTGATGTTAAAATACTAGCCAAAATATTAGCTTTCAGAATTGATTCCCTCATACCAGAAATTGTCTCCCCAGATCAGATGGGTTTTGTCAAAGGTTGTTACTCGTATACCAATCTACAGAAACTCCTGGGGGTCCTGTACTCTCCTGCTTCCAGGAAAACCCCAGAGGTTGTGATTTCCCTGGATGCAGAAAAAGCATCTGATAGGGTCGAGTGGGGCTATTTATTTTTAATATTAAAAATGTTCAGTTTTGGCCCAAAATATGTAAATAGGATTCAGTTGCTTTATTCTACCCCTAAAGTCTCTGCTATAACAAACAATATACGCTCACAATTTTCCCTATACTAAGAGGCACAAGACAAGGATGTCCTTTAAGTCCCCTTCTTTTTGCGCTAGCGATAGAACCACTTTCTATAATGCTTAAATCTTTACAATCCATAAAAGGCATTTATAGAATGGGTATAGAACATAGAGTTTCTCTATAAAGTGTATGCTTTCCCATTAATCCTTTGGCTCTACAAATTAAAACCTCATCCCTCCCATTTTATATCTCCCAATCCGGCTTTAAATACTTAGGAGTACATATTACCCAAAGTTTTTCAGGTCTATATAAAACTAACTTTTTACCCCTTATAAATAAAATTAAAACTGATCTACGAAGATGGGATACATTATACCTATCTTTAGCAGGTAGAGTAAATTGTATTAAAATGAATGTCCTACCAAAATTTTTATACTTATTCCAGTCCCTCCCAATTTTTATTCCAAAAGCCTTTTTTCGTACATTAAATAAGCTCATAACATTTTTTTATGAAATAGCACCAGAACATGATATACGTTTAACTAACAATATGAAAAATATTTTTGCTTTTGCTTCATTATTAGCAAGAAGGAGAATATTGTTGGAATGGAAGTCAAAAAACCCACCAAAGATTTCAAATGTGGATTTGTGATTTGATATTATTTTTAAAACTAGAAAAAATAAAATGTCAAAAAAGGATCCATTCAAAAATTTTATAAAATTTGGAAACCTATGATTACATATTTTGAAAAGATGAAGACCCTACCTTCTAACTAATTATAAGACTGAAGGTTTGGATAGGCCATCTGACTCTAATATACTTGATCATGTTTTAGTGTGATCACAAGTGTTTTATGGTTGTATATTTATGTATATACCACAAATATATCAGAGTTTAATTGTATTATGTACTTTTATTTATTTATTATTCGTAATTTATCTTTTCTTACAATAATATTGTTCTTTTGTTAAAGTACAAGCTATTTAAAGTTTTTGTAAGTTTTTTTTTTTTTTTTATTTAATTTATTTGTTTATTTTTTTATCATTATTATTATTACTGTTGTAATTTATGTATGTTTATTTTGGCGGAAAGGGTTATGGGGAAGAGGGGGGGAAAGGTAACTTTAATTGTTTGAAGCTTTATGTTAATACTTTGAATAAGTTATAAATAAATTTTTAAAAAAAATGTTCCTCAATGTCAAATTCCAAAGGCTTTGCAAATCTCATCATCTACAGTGCATAACATCATCAAAAGGCTCTGGAGAAATCTCTGTGCGTAAGGGACAAGGACGAGGACTTTATTGGATGCCCGTGGTCTTCGGGCCCTCAGACAACACTGCATCACTCATCGGCATGATTGTGTCAATGACATTACTTCCAGAAACCACTGTCGGTAAACACAATCTGCCGTGCCATATGCAGATGCCAACTAAAGCTCTATCATGAAAAACGGAAGCCATGTGTGAACATGGTCCAGAAGCGTCATCGTGTCCTATGGGCCAAGGCTCATTTAAAATGGACTGTTTCAAAGTGGAAAAGTGTTCTATGGTCAGATGAGTCCAAATTTGACATTCTTGTTGGAAATCACGGACGCTGTGTCCTCCAGGCTAAAGAGGAGGGAGACCTTCCAGTGTGATATCAGCGTTCAGTTCAAAAGCCAGCATCTCTGATGGTATGGGGGTGCATAAGTGCATACGGTATGGGCAGCTTGCATGTTTTGGAAGGCACTATGAAGGTTTTAGAGCAACATATGCTCCAAAACTCCAGAAACTCATAACCTCGATGCCCAAATGTCTTCAAACTGTTTTGAAAAGAAGAGGAGATGCTACACCATGGTAAACATGCCCCCGTCCCAACTATTTTGAGACCTGTAGCAGGCATCAAATTTGAAATGAGCTCATTTTGTGCATAAAATTGTAAAATGTATCAGTTTAAACATTTGTTATCTATGTTCTATTGTGAATAAAATATTGACTCATGTGATTTGAAAGTCTTTTAGTTTTCATTTTATTCAAATTTAAAAAACGTCCCAACATTTCCGGAATTCGGGTTGTAGTAATGAAGGAACAGTGAGTCGCTTCATTGAAGCTTATTGTATCGTGTAAATAGAGTATTATGGTATTATATGAGAGAGATCAACTACCTGCCAAGGCTCCAGACTCCGACTAAATGGTCGGCAAGATCTAGTGGGAAGCATTTAAATTTAGCACAGAATTCTCTGCTTTAGACCACAGTCCACAAATCACCATGGATTTAATGTAGTAACGCTAACTGAAACTATGGTATTGTGGCAGAAATACTCGAATGCTTTTATATTATTAATTTCACGGTTCATGCAAACTTTTAAAGGTGAAATTTAAGTACTTTTCAAGGACTTTTTAAAGTGCTTCACATTTTTTCCAGCACTTAAAAGCTCTAAATATTATCCAATTTTAATGTTATTTTTAATGTGATGATTTGTAAACTTAAAGTTTAAAGATTAAGGAAAACTAACAAAAGTTAAAAAAAAAAAAAAGAAAAAAAAAAAAAGATATGAAATTACCACTAGCTGGCGGCAGAGAAGCACTTATTGACTCCCTAATATATGGAAAAGTATGTCTCATGAAAAACTTCTTCAAATTGTGACTGAATTACACAGAAAGCAAGTAAAGAACACTTCTTTTATAATCATTGAAGCTGTAAGTCAGTTCAGTATGGTATATTTAATAAAAGTAGAATATTTACATTTTTCCCTATAAAAATGTTTTTGCATGTTACTTTTAATAAGCTAATTGTATCTGCATCTCAATTCAAGCTCAGTGCTTTACTGTCAAATTTCCAATGAATGTAATATTATGTAATATTATTAACATGTAATATTATTAGTAACTGCACTTATTAATGCAAAATTATTAATACTAATATGATTAAATTACCTTTATGATTTACAAAAAAACACAAAAAAAAAACAGCACCACCAAATCAGGTGCTGGCGCCAACTTCTGTAGAACTTAGTGGCACCAGCGCCACTGCTAAATGTTAGTCTGAAGCCCTGCCTGCATCTGATAGGATTAATTCTTCAGGTCGATGTCCATAATATATCCATTATAAAAATTCTGTTTGAATGTCCGCTGAGGAAAGCGATCTTTGTCTTTGTCCTTTTAAAAGTTATGGGGCTTTCCCACAGTGCTAAAACAACTTGTTCTGACTCACTCATAAGCAGTCATCTAATGGCGTAATAATGTAATTTTCACTGATACTATTGATGGACACTTTCCATAAAATAATATTTATTGAACAACATTTAAATAACAACAATAGCCATTATAAAAGACATAAACACAAGCAAATAAATAAACACAAGAAAACAATTTACTCAAACGTACAAAAGTAGTACTCTAGTACAGGATTTAAGTTAAATATAGCCTAACTATAAAGTTATGAAACTTAATTTTCCCCTTAACCTAAATTGTTTTGCTCTGGAACAAGTAATAGATTAATAAGACCAAAGATTGACCGTTTGATATACCCCAAATGAATCTCATGTTTAACCACTATCTACATAAGTGTTAGCTGCAATTTCCCGAAGGACTGGCCGTGATGGACCTTTTCTCTACAGGTACGTGAGCTCTGAATGGCCGCTGACGGATGGCATGGAACTCGCATCTGTGAAAGAGTCAAAACAATAATTGTAAAATAGGCGCCACTGGTGCCCTGTGCTTTTCAGATGAGAGCAGGTTCACCCTGAGCACGTGACAGACGTGAAAGGGTCTGGAGAAGCCGTGGAGAACGTTATGCTGCCTGTAACATCGTTCAGCATGGCCAGTTTGGTGGTGGGTCAGTGATGGTCTGGGGAGGCATATCCATGGAGGGACGCACAGACCTCTACAGGCTAGACAATGGCACCCTGACTGCCGTTAGGTATCGGGATGAAATCCTTGGACCCATTGTCAGACCCTACGCTGGTGCAGTGAGTCCTGGGTTCCTCCTGGTGCACGACAATGCCCGGCCTCATGTGGCGAGAGTATGCAGGCAGTTCCTGGAGGATGAAGGAATTGATACCATTGAATGGCCCCCATGCTCACCTGACCTAAATCCAATAGAACACCTCTGGGACATTATGTTTTGGTCCATCCGATGCCACCAGGTTGCACCTCAGACTGTCCAGGAGCTCAGTGATGCCCTGGTCCAGATCTGGGGAGAAATACCAAAGGACACCATCCGTCATCTTATTAGGAGCATGCCACAATGCTGTCGGGCATGCATACAAGCACGTGGGGGCCATACAAACTACTGAGTACTATTTGAGTTGCTGCAATGAAATTTCAGCAAAATGGACTAGCCTGCTGCATAATTTTTTCACTTTGATTTTCGGGGTGTCTTTGAATTCAGTCCACTGTAGGTTGATCATTTTCATTTCCATCAAACGATGTGGCATCCTTTCGTTCCTAACACATTACCCAGTCCATATCAGTAAAAATATCCAGCATGATATTTTTCCCCATTGAGATCTGATGTGCACGCACAACAGGCTCTTCGGTAGTAGCGGGAAGTTCGGATCTTTGGATCTCGTTCAGCAAAATATAATTAAAATGTTACATGTTAAATTCTTCAACACATACTACTTAGCAAACGTTCATCACATTTAATAAAAAATAAACTATATGCTAATGCAGCCATGTAGGCCAAATCATGAGTAAGAAATGTTTAATTAACTACTTAGCAGTGTCTTTAGGCTGTTAGGCTGTCTGTTAGTTAACCTCACCTCCCGATCTGAGTCGTTCTTTCTTTTGTCACCTCACATTTATCACATCTGTTCCCCAGAAAGATTAGATACCTCTCGTGTCTTCGGGTTGGAGTCGTTAGTTCCATCAGTGTCTGAACTGGGCTGTGACAGCCCCATATGCAATGTAGTACCAGAAACAGAAATGATTAGTTCGCCTCTCAAGTCTTTGGGATGGGTTTGAGTCGTTCGTTTATCCCGCCACATCCCCATAGGCTGAATGCAGAAACAGAAATGATTAGTTCATCTTTCGAATCCTCGGGTCTGAGTCCTTCTTTCATTTGTCACGTGACCGCTTCCTGGCTCAGTGTCTTGCAACAAATACAACATTACATTCATATTACTATTGACTGTATGTTGTATTATATTTAGGAATTATCATAATTATCAAAAGATATGTGCAATAAACATTTATGTTATGCCACTATGTCCCTTCTGACCATTCTTTTGATACAAATATTAGACCAATATGTCTTCATAAGAAAATCAATTATTATACTAGCTAAAAAGCTAAAAAAAAAAAAAAAAAAAAAACTAACTACGCACTTGTTTGTAAGGAAGGTTGTGAATTAACTAGTTTCTGTATCCAATATGGCTGTCACGTGAAAAAGAACAAAGGACTCAGACCAGAAGACTCGAGAGATGAACTAATCATTTGTTTCTGTATTCAGCCTATGGGGCTGGGATTTGATGAACGAACGACTCGAACTCGCAAGACTCGAGAGGTGATCTAATCATTTATTTTTCCCATACATAGCTTTGCCTATAGGGCTGGGACTTGATGAACGAACAACTCGAACCTGAAAGACTTGAGAGGTGAACTAATTATTCTGTTTCCTGTACAGAACCTATGGGATGTTGTGCATGCGCAGTCAACACAAAATGAGCGAATCACTCTCTGAGATAACTTACAATAAAGTCTTGTATCACAATAAACATTTTCTTTCTTTGTCTTACTTATAAAAATTAACATTTACGCAAAAATTTAATTATGAAAATAAAATTACATCAACAGTACATTCATTTACATTAATATTATAGACATTATGTAGATCATATAGTGTTTTTTCTATTCTTATAAGGGTTACCAGTCGGACTCCCTAACCCTTAGGCTATGACTGCCCCCTATATATGTGCAATTTATTGACAGAGGACAGACAATTAGCACAAACACCTTCAGGTTCACTCTCTTTCAGCTGAAGGATGTATAAAATAACACAAAGTACTGTCCTCAGCAACTGCAATTCATTTACATAGGCCAGAGATTTGGCAATAAAAATAAGTTACACATTTACTACACTAAATGACATTTCTACAGACTCAATCCATCAAAAATTATATTTTCGAAAATTTATTAACACGGAAATACCCATGCTCTAATTTGTCACGTGGGTGGCAACATTTAAACCGCTAACAGGAAAACAAATACATACTTGTTTTGGTTTCACAGCGCTTTTATAATTAATATTAACTCAAAGGTTTACTTAGTAAAGCGTATTTTTGCTGTTTAATGAGGAGCACTACTGAGACATACCTGACTCTCTAATCACAGGCCGTTCTGAGAGAGCAGGCACGAACAGTTCATTGCCGATGACGTCACTCACAACGTTCAAAATATTAATTATGAACAAAAATACAAATTTTTCTTCTGCTTTGCAGAACAAAATTAAGATGATATAAATAAAGTAAAAGATAAGCAATTAATCATTTAACATGTATGATTAATTGTTTCAGAATATATTTGACCAATTCAATAATAAAACATAAAAGTTTGTTGGAACAGTTAGCAAAAAAAAAAAAAAAAAAACTCCCAACACTACACTCTCCCCTCTTAAATTTCAGCAAACTTTAAAGCTGTAGTTGACATTTTCCTTTAAAGAGGGATACCCAGACTTTAGTCATTCAAATGAATAGCAAAACATTTTGCTTGTGAGAGTGTTCTCTACACAATTCTGATTACTTTTCAAACTGAAAATATGTACTTGTATAGGTTAATCTAACTCCCCACAAAACTGGAAAGAACTCTGAACAATTCTGCTAATCTCTTTGATTTGGCTCAGATATAATCATGCTCATGCATTCGAGTAGACTTTTAACAGGTTTTACTACCCTGCCTGACCTGGTTCTCACAGTTCCCTCATTTGGCTTTGGGATCGTTTCCAATCCAGTCACTTTTCTAGGGGAAACTTCCAATGTGACTCTAGATTTACTACTTGAAACCTTGAGCAATCACCTGATGTTATCAGAGTTAGCTTCTCTTGGCATGGTTAACTGGTTCTGCTTGAACACTGTGATGGTTTACAGACCCTCCAGACATGTCTTCATCATTAATGCCTTCACTGGCCAAATCTGTCACAGATGCACTGCTCAAATCATCTGCACTACGCTCACTTTCGTTGATGTTATCCGTATCACAATCACTAGACAATTTATTGGGGTTGCTCCTACCATTGATGATTGAAGGGCCACCAACTCTTGTGTGAACTGTTGAGGCTGAAGTGTCAAACTTGCCCAGTTCCCTGCCCTTGAACAGAATGTGCTCCAACAGGCTCAGATGGTTTTAGGCCCTGGCCTTGTAAGATCCAAGCACCCATCCTGCTGCTCCTTGATTATCTTTCAGAACTAAACAGAGATCTATGTACTTGGTCTTTTGTCTCACTTATTTCTTCTTCAGAGACTGTGAAGAACATTGTGGACTCAACTTCTGTCCTTCCAAGGGGAGAAAGTTTACAGGGAGGAGGAAATTATGGTGAACCACCTTACTTTTCTATGTGGTTGGGTCTTCAGCCCTGTAGATGTGTAATGTTGGGTCTTTCCACGTCACCACATGAACCACAGAGTCCCACACATCTGCTAGCTTTTTTTCCCCTTTTCTTTCTTATTGACCAGTGGGACATAATCTCCAACTTCCAAGGCAACACAAGGCTCTGGATTTCTTGTTGTACTCCTTTGCTTGCCTTCTCTGGGCTCCTGGTTTTTGCTTGAGGAATCCTCATTGCTTCCCTTAGATCCTTCTGAAGAGTCTCCACATATTCATCGTAAGTCTGCACATCATCGTTCCTCAGGGCACTCCCAAACATGATATCTACAGGCAGCCTAGGAACCCTGCCGAACATCAAATCCCATCGTCTCATGAGTGGTACAGTTGTTGGAAAACGTAAGCATCTGTATCATCTGAGGCCATCTCTCTTTCGATCAAGGAGGTAAGGAGCGAATCAAATTTCCAAGTGTGCAGTTGAATCTTTCAGTTTGCCCTTTGCTCATTGGGTAGTAGGGAGTAGTAAGGGACTTGCAGACACCAGACACCAACAGCAGCGATCAACTTACTTTCAAAATTGGCTCCTTTGTCTGAGTGTATCCACTGCAGAAAACCATATATACAGAAAACTGATTCCACAGCTTCTGAGCCACAACTTTAGCTGTCTGGTTTGGGCAAGGAAATGCATGGGCTAACTTTGTTAAGTGGTCTGTTATCATAAGAACGTCATTCCTGAGTCTTCCCGATTACACAGCACTTACAGTGAGAGACATATCTTTTGACGTCTGTGTCCATACCAGACCAAAAGAATCTCTGACGCACCAGGTGGAGCATTCTACTTTGTCCTTGATGGAAAACATCATGAGTCCCTCTCAGGGCAGCAGCTCTCAGAGAATGAGGAGGTACAAGCTGGTATCTGATTTTTTCCCACCCTATCCTACGATCTGCATTAGAGAACACTGTCCTCGACCTCCCACTTTTCCCAGTGTTTCAGCAGTCTCAATACCAGGGTGGATTTGTTATCCCTCTCTCTTCATGATGGTCTCCTTCTTCTGCCAACAAAGGATGTCACATGAGCGATGATGGGGTCAGCTCTCTGTTTCCCCTATATTTCCTAAATTAAAAAGACTTGGAGTGTATCCACTCTTCCCCGAATCAAACTGTTGGCACAGTGGGTCAGCTGAGCACCGCATACAGGCCTGTTGGATTCCCAATCTTGACAGGCCTCAAAAATAGCTTTCACACCTTCACTTCTTATCTGGCTCATACATAACTTGGACACTCTGAACACTACCCTTTAGAATTTTGATGGAGTACATTCACTGACAGTCGGCTTCTTGAACCGATTCTGGGGTTACATGAAGAGCCTTTTTTTCCAAGGCTTCACATACTTCACATAGTTCTGGCAAAGGGGCATCGACTGAACAGATCAGCTGGAATGTTCTGGGTTCCGGGTATGTATTTCAAAACAAAATCAAAGGGGGCCAGCTTGGATACCCACCTTTGTTCACAGACATCTAACTTAGGCTTAGACATGATTTATGTCAAAGGATTGTTATCCGTTAGCACTGTGAACATAGTCCCTTTTAACCAGTGACTGAACTTTTCGCAAACTGCCCACTTTAGAGCATAAAACTCTAATCTATGTGCTGAGTAATGGGACTGAGCCCTCGACAGGGTCTTTTTTGTAAAGGCTACTGGTCTTGGCTTTTTCTTTTCCCTCCAGACCCTATATGAAATGAGAATAATAGTTTGCCATTACAAGGAAAGATTTGAACTTCCTTGGTGATATAGTCTTTCCATCTTCCTCCATCAAATCCTCCAACCTGAATTCACTGATTGCGGATACCTTTGTTGGGTCAGTTGCAATAACATTCTCTGATACAATCTAACCCAGAAACTTCACAGTCTTCCTCATGAAGTAGCATTTCTTTTGGGACAATTTGAGGTTGTGCTCTCTAAAATCTCGAGGCGGTCAAGTGCCTCCTTCTCAGTCTTCCTAAACACCAGTAAGTCATCTAAGTAGCAAAGGAGAGACAGGTAATTCTGGTCACCAAATATCGCAGTCATCATAGGAGAGAACGTCGCAGGACTGTTGCATAATCCCTAAGCCATCTGGTTGTATTCATAAAGACCCACTGGCATTGTGCATGCTGTATACTTGCAGCCCTCCTCATGGATTGGGATATTATAAAACCCAGATATTAAATACATGGTGCTGAAATAACAGTTATTTCCCAAGGATGCAAGGGCATTGGCTTGGTGAGGCAGTGGATATGCATCTTTCTCTGTCATTTGGTTAACCTACCTAAAGTCTGTGCATATCTGCAATTCCCCTGAGGGCTTCCAGACCAGGACTAAAGGTGAGGCCCACTCACTGTTTGACTTACGGATGATACCACATGTCTCCATTTCATCCAGGGTCTGTCTCAACTTGTGGTAGTGAGCCGGCGGAACCCTTCTATAAGGCAGTCGGAATGGTTTTTCGTCTTTCAGGCATATCCTGTGGACAATATTCTTGACTTCTCCACAATCTAACCTTTCACGGGAGAAGATGCCCTCATACTACAAAATGAGGTCTGCCAATTGCCTTTTCCAGAAGTCATTCACTTCACAAGAGTCAATATCAATCTGGGTCAGTCCCAGCTCTCACAACTCAGCTGCATAGTCTGTTTGCAACATCTTGTCTTCTTTGTTAGGTTCGTGAACATGAACAACATTCTGAAGGACCTTTCTTGATTCACAATTCATGTGCTGTGTAAGCTTTAACTCTTTAAAAGCAAGACATGGGTGCACCTGAGCAATCTTCGCATTCTGATGTAACACTACAGATCGATCCAACAAATTATTACCTTTACAGGAATCCACTTATCAGCCCACAATGGACACACACTACGAGCAATCATAATGTTCCGTGGTGTAGATTTGGAAGTTGAAGATTCTACCACCACAGTACTCCTGACAGACAAAGGAACTTCTTCTTTCAACCTTCCCCAGACTAGATGTTCGTGTTGTGGCTCCAGTGACACACACTGTCTTCATAACACAGTGCCAACTCTTTTTGACATCCTGTCTCTGTGTCAGCGGTCAACATTTTCCTTAACGGGCTGTGAAATTTTCTCCCAGTACCACTTTGTATTCTTGACCTGCTGAGTCACATGTCTTAAAACATTAGAGATTACTATCATGTCATCTTCTTGACCTGGAACATCTAAAAAAGTTCACAGTCATCTTGCATCCAAGCAAATCTATATTCAGCTCATATGCATCATCATTCACTTTTGTAGATCGGCTCTTGAAGGAAGTGTGAACAACTATTCCCAAAGGTACTTGCTTCACTCTCATTGTTTGTCTTTTGAGTCAACAATTTTGGTCTGAACATAAACAAAAGTCTCTGGGGATTTTGGTTGATTGGTACCCACACTGTTCCCCTCACAGTGCAGGCTTTCTAGTTTAAAGGCCGGGATCAGAAGACACTTTGGTTGTTTCTTGTTTCATTGGTTTTCTTTTGGGGCATTCAAAACCTCTGTGTCCAGTCTTGTAGCAGCTGAAACACAGTTTTCTTTAAAGCAGTATGTTTTTGTTGTGTAATCAAGGGACTTACAAACTGTACAGGTACCAGAATATACACTCAACTTTCCAGATGAGGCTTTGACTTGCTCTACTTTTGGCACTTGCTCCTTCTGTGACATTTGGATCTGCATTAGGAGGGACACTGCTCTAACAAAAAGAGCTGGATCAAGACCGCTGGACTGACTACTGCCAGAAGTTTGCTGCCGTGTCATACACCAGGCACCAGAGGGCTTTTCTTTAACTTGTGATTCTCTTTCCACACTCGCTGACTGCTTATCTCTATTATGGCTGTCTATCAGCGCTTCAAATGCCCTAGCAGTCCAACTCTCCAGTGGTTTGCTCCGCAGGGCCGCATACAAGGTAGGTTCCGGAGAGTGCCTAACATACATCATGGTTACTTCATGACTAGGGTCTTCTACTTTTTCCCTGTCTCTGTAGGCACTCGTCAGCAAGGTCAACAGCCTTATTAATGGCGGCAACATTAAATGAACATGTGCATTCATAAAACTCTGAATATACATCAAACCGCTAACAGGAAAACAAATACATACTTGTTTTGGTTTCACAACGCTTTTATGGTTTATATTAACTCAAAGGTTTACTTAGTAAAGCATATTTTACTAAGCACTACTGAGACATACCTGACTCTCTCCAGGCACAGGCCGTTCTGAGGGAGCAGCTGCGTCACTCACAAGATAACTCAAAATATTAATTATAAACAAAAATGCACATTTTTCTTTCTGAGTGTTAACATGGAGATGATCTCATCGTAAGCAATTAACTGACGAATCATATTAAACTTTTCATTTTGACAAGCGAATGGCATGCACCTATAGGAAGAGGGAAAGCTAGGAAACTGCTTGTAATTGACCATTGCATTTAATAATTTTTTTAAATATACAAAGTTATATAAACTAGGTTGCTGCTGGTAGAGGTGTTAGTGAGGCCAGCAGGGGGTACTTACCCTCCAGTCTGTGTGTATCCTAATGCCCTAGTATAGTGACGGGGACACTATACTGTAACAAGCACCATCCTTCGGATGAGACATTAAAACCAAGGTCCTGACTCTCTGTGGTCATTAAAAATACCATCGCACTTCTCGTAAAGAGCCTAGGGGTGTAACCTTGGTGTCTTGGTCAAATTCTCTCCATTGGCCCTTATCAATCAAGGCCTTCTAATAATCCCCATCTTTTGAATCTATCATTCTCTTTCCTCTCCACCTATAGCTGGTGTGTGGTGGGCGCATCACACTATTGTACTGTGGCTGCCGTCGCATCATCCAGGTGGATGCCGCACACTGGTGTTGGGTGTGGAGAGACCACTGATGATTGTAAAGCACTTTTGGTGTACAGTAGTACATAAGAAAAGCACTATATAAATTCTTCATTCATTCATTTATTCATTCATAATATAAGCCTATTTTTCAGTATATAGTCCTATGTACCTTTCTAGTCTTGTGAATTTATGCTTATTTTAGATACCTGTGCTTATTTTTTATTATTTCTCACACACAGGCACGAGTGATGGCCACCATAGGTGTTACTCGTGGTTTAGGAGACCATGACCTCAAAGTCCATGACTCCAACATCTATATTAAACCCTTTCTGTCCTGCTTTCCAGAGGTGAGCTACTTTTTTGTTAAATTCAAATGAAACAATGATTAGAAATGTTATCTTTAAGGCATGCGGGATCATCAAGCAAGATATCTGCACATTGTGTCACAGCTGGTTGCAAGTAGTATAAAGGTTTATTAACAAATAACTATAAACAAAACACTCTTGACTAAGAAAAATGAACAAAACAACCAGGTATAGTGCAACAATAACAGACAACTGAACTGAACAAAACACAGGGCTTAAATACACAGAGAAACTAATTAACAAAATGAACATCAGGTGCAAACGATAATCATACAAATGGAAAAACTATGGAAACAAACTGAAAGCAAGGAAACAGAGCTAAACCCACTGGCTCTCCTTGTATAATAATGAATAATTGTACACAAATAAAAGAAGACATTCTATAGTTTCAATTGATATATTACTTATGTCTCTATGACAAAAAATGACAAAGTATTTTAAGTCTGTTTTGCTGCAATGTGAAAAAAATCCTGCAAAACACGCCGGCGTGTTACCCATCTCCAGAGTGTTAAAATGGCTGAGTTGTTGAAGAGGAACTATTAAAGATTCTTGTAATACTGATGTGTTGCACAGGTATCAACATATCATATACACAAGCATTTAAATCTTCTCGATACGAACCCATAGACAGTAAACATGGCATAATTGAAGTTACCTTAAATGTATCATAAAACATGTGAATACAATACTGAGTACAATTCAGTAAACAGTAATAATGGATACCATTTCCTGGGGATATGCATGTTCATTTATAAAACAGTTTGTCTATAAATTAATGCAGGAAAGTCTGTTTGGACTCTGTGGGAAAAATGCAGGAAAGATGCAGGTTTTCTGTGTCTTTTTGTCTCTGCTTTTCAAACACACACACACTTCAGGGAAATAAAACTAAGGCTGGTCTTCTCAGGGGATGGGGACAGACCCCAGAGTAAGTTTTAAACAATTATTTGTTAAATATAACAAATAATTGTGTCTGATTTGTCTCATTTGTTACATAATTTAATAAAATAAACTGTCAAATTGTGTAAATATTGCTATTATTTCACTACCGCATGAACTCATATTTATTTTAATAAATATCAACAATCTAAAAGTTGTGCATCATGCCTGACACCAGGGGCGCACTTAGTGATTTTGGGGGCCCTAAGCGATTCCAGGTATGGGACCCCAACAGTCAAACTTTGAACAACACTCAAAGTTTAAACACAACACACTACAAGTACGCCGCTAACTTTACAGTTGGTTTTATGACTAAGTCATTCTCCTCAAATGCTATTGAGCTTTAAATTATGGTATATTTTGTGTAGGAGCATACAGTGAGGGAAATACATAGCGATATTTACATATGACTTGACAGTTTATTTGATTAAATATCAACTATCTAAAATGTCTATCATACCTGACACCTACATGAACACTTTACAGTTGGTTTTATGACTGTAAGTCATTCTCTTCAAATGCTATTGAAGTTAGAATCGTGCATCGTATGTAACTTTAGAGACAGTCCCTAAACTTGCGAATATCGAACATCCAACGTCAAGCCAACTTTAAGCCAGTATTTCACTGGGGAACGCTTAGTGTCAAACTTTGTGCTTTATGTTCATATTCTGAGTGCATCTGCTTGCCTGTAGCCTATATAGTATAGCCTAGGTGTGAGTTTGGTCTTTTATATCACTGTATTAGTCCATTAAGCTACATTGTGTTTTATATGTTCCGACGGCAGGGGAATCCTGGAGTATGACTTATGAGGGAAACCCTAGTATTGCAGAACAGCGCTGCAAATATAAAGATAAGTCAAGTCAAGTCACCTTTATTTATATAGCGCTTTTTACAATGCAGATTTTGTCGAAGCAGCTTTACATTGGTAAACCTCGGAACACACCAGGCCGTCAGGCAGTTTTTGTTTGTCAGCCGACTAAGTTTTCTCAGTGTGTTCCGCACTGTCGGCTGAAGTTGGTCCTCGTCTGCTTTTTTCAGCCGATTCGACATGTTGAATCGGCGTCGGAGCCTGTCGGTCAGTCGGTTGTTCAGCTATTGCCACCTGCTGGTACGGAAAGGCATTTCTTCTTACGCAGAACGGACGTGCTACTACTTGGCCGCAGTCTGCTTTCGTCGCCACTAGTTCGTCGGCGTCAGCTTGGTGTGTTCCGGGCTTTACAGGTAAATAAAACAGTGAATAGTGCATGATTATGATTCAGGCAGCATTACAGGTCATAAGTCCGATTGGGATTGCAACAGTCGAAATATTTAATCCAGTTCCAACTAGTTGAAGACCGTATTCATAACTGGCTGTCGTGTCAGTGAGGCCTTCAAAGGGGATGATCTAGTTGACACAATCTCTACTGATACTTCAGGACTGCGTTGTTGTCGTGTCTAGGCGCAGGTCCTCAATCTCACCTGGATATGGCCTGGATACAGCTGACTATGGGATAAACAGAGAGACTAGAATTAGCGTAGATGCCAATCTTCTTCTGATGTAACGAGTACATCTGGTGTGATAGGAAGTGTTCCGGGTTATTTCTAATTTATGCAGCCTAACAATCTTTAAATGGATTTGAAAACATAAATTGATAATGTGTTATGTGTATGCCAGGTTAAAGAGATGCGTTTTTAGATTTAAACTGACAGAGTGTGTCTGCTTCCCGAACAATGCTAGGAAGGTTGTTCCAGAGATTAGGTGTCAAATAGGAGAAAGATCTACCTCCTGCAGTTGATTTTGATATTCTAGGTATTCTCAATTGGCCTGAATTCTGATATCGCAGTAGATGTGAAGGACTATAATGCGTTTGTATAATAGTTTGTTTATCAAGAGCAGGGAGCAGGGCAACCACCCAGCGTTACAGTAATCTAGCCTTGAGGTCATGAACGCATGAACTAACTGTTCCGCATTTGTCATTGAGAGAATATGTCATAGTTTAGATATATTTTTAAGATGGAAGAATGCGGTTTTACAAATGCTAGAAATGTGGCTTTCAAATGAGAGATTGGTATCAAAGAGCACACCCAGGTTCCTAACTGATGACGAAGACTTAACAGAACAGCCATCAAGTGTTAGACAGTATTCTAGGTTATTATGTGCAGAAGTTTTTGGTCCAATAATTAGAATCTCTTTTTTTTTTTCAAATTTGATAGTAGGAAATTACTGGTCATCCAATTTTTTATATCAGCTATGCATTCCGTAAATTTAGTGAATTGGTAAGTTTCGTCAGGGCGCAAAGAAATATAGAGCTGAGTATTGTCAGCGTAACAGTGAATGCTAACGCCATGCTTCCTAATGATGAATCTCCCAAGTGTAGCATGTACACAGTGAAAAGCAACGGCCCTAGTACTGAGCCTTGCGGTACTCCATACTGAACTTGTGATCGATATGACATCTCTTCGTTTACTACTACAAACTGACAACGGTCAGATAAGTATGATTTGAACCATGCCAATGCAATTCCACTAATGCTAACATAATTTCCGAGTCTATTTAAAAGAATCTTGTGATCGACAGTGTCGAATGCAGCACTAAGATCCAGTAACACTGATAGAGAGATACAACCATGATCTGATGATAAGAGCAAATCATTTGTAACTCTAATTAGAGCAGTCTCAGTACGGTCTAAATCCTGACTGGAAATCCTCACAGATACCATTTCTTTCTAAAAAAGGAACATAGTTGTGATGATACTGCCTTTTCTAGTATTTTTGATAGAAAAGGTAGATTCCAGATCAGCCTGTAATTGACTAATTCTCTAGGATCAAGTTGTGTTTTTTTAATAAGAGGTTTAATATTAGCCAGCTTAAAAGTTTTCGGTAGGTTATCCTGATGAATTAACGATATTAAGAAGAGGATCTATGACCTCTGGAAGCATCTCTTTCAATAGCTTAGCTGGTATAGGGTCTAACATACATGTTGTTGATTTTAATGATTTAACAAGTTTAGACAATTCTTCCTCTCCTATAGCAGTGAATGAATGGAATTTTTCCTCAGGGACACTACAATGTGCACTGTCTGACGAGATACTGTAGTAGATGGTTGCATGGTTATAAGATAATATAGATAGAGATATTATCAATCTTACAAGTAAACAAGTTCGTAAAGTCATTACTGCTGTGCTGTTTGGAAACATCAGAAGTTGAAGGTTTATTTCTCATTAATTTAGCCACTGAATCAAATAAATACCTAGGGTTGTGTTTGTTTTCTTCTAAGAGATTTGAAAAATAAGTAGATCTAGCAGTTTTTAAGGCCTTCTGCGAAAAACCTCTAGTTTTGTTTTCTTCCAGCTGAGCTCCATTTTTCTGGCTGCTCTCTTAAGGGCCCGGGTGTGCTCGTTGTACCACGGCGTTGGACTCATTTCCTTAACTCCCTCGGGTCGGCGGTCACGCCGGCGATACCACCTCGGTTTTTTTCTTACCAGTGTGAAAGAGACTCAAAATACTCCGTCAATGTTGCACATATAATTAAGAGTTATACACCATTTTAATCTGTGGAATATCTTCTTTTATTTGTGTACACTCAGAGTAAAAACAAAATGATGTGCTTTTTGCAAAATAAAGAAAACTAACATGATGCGTGATCTCTCGTCTCCCTCTGAACGAAGTTTAATCTGATAGTTCTCAGAAAATGAACTGTAACTTAGTGAATACTAATGACACAAAAATGAGACTTATGCCTAAAAAAATGTTGAAATGTCAGGTTTTAAATCGTGTAAGTCAAATCGAAAACAAATATTCTGTGTTTATGTAATCTGTATGAAAAGAGACACATGTCAGACGCCCGTGATTCAGCTCATTATCCGCTAATGCGGCCACGCCCATGGAGCAAGCGCTATTCAGACGCAAATTCTGAGGCAATACATGTATACATCATCTCAATCGTGCATTTATTGTCTTGAAAAGTGTTTATCTGGATGTTAAAGCTATGGTTAGCGATCTCTGGAAGACATGCCATTAGTTCCTGAATGTCCTGTTCTTCTTTAGAGTAATTTGTGGACTAAAGGTGTACAGAGCGCCCTCCGGCTGCAAGTATGAATTGAAAACACAGTATCCAGCGCTCACAGTGATGACAATAAATATTGAATAAATATTACTCCTCTGTATAGAAAATTGACAAACATATGAGAATCCATCAATACTTCTCCAAATGTGCATGCTTTTAAGCTAAAAGACTATATGAAATGCCATAGAGGTAACATGAATGTTCAGACGCTTTGCATCACAGAAATACATTATATTTTAAAGTATATAATAGAATACCATTATTTTAAATTGTAATAATATTTCAGAGTATTGCTGTTTTTCTGTATGTTTGATATACACCATGATGAGCTTGAGACATGATCACAGAGGGTTTTTTCACAGCCTACCTGACTGAAAGGCCTCATTAATATGCAGCTCATTAGAGGTTCTTTATGCGATTCTTTTGTCTTCTCAGGTGTAAATCATCCATTATTCATGATGATTCACGCCTCCACGCATACTGTGTTTCTTGACAAAAAGTGTCTTACAAAAACTAAATCAATATATTGTTATAAATGAACGAGTATGCAGGATAATTTTTACATCATTTTGAAGCAAAAACTCTAGTCTACAACCTCCAATACCCAGAAGTCTTGTGAACACAGGTTTAATATATATTTTTTGGCTTTATTTCAGTGACTTAAGTTTTTTGTTTTTTCAATAACCACGCATAAACGTTATTCCTTCAAAAACACAAACATGTACATACATGTTCCTCACATATTATGGTAGCCTAGTTTGTGCTGAATACAGTGTAATGACACTTTTTCCATTAATATGTTTATGAACAACTGAAAAAAGCACAAATGTCAGGGCATGTCAAAACTTCTCCAGGGCCCCGAAAATCCTCAGACCCCAGAGGGTTAATCTTCTTTAAGCGCAAAGGAGCAACTGAGTCTAATGTGCTGGAAAAGAGAGAGTCAATAGTTTCTGTTGCAACATCAAGTTCTTCTAAGCTATCTGGTATGCTAATAAGGAGATGAAACTGATCAGGAAGATTATTTATAAAGCAATCTTTAGTGGTAGAAGTGATAGTTCTACCATATTTGTGGCAGAGAGGCGGTTTTGCAGCCTTGGCTAAATGTAGTATACACAAGACTAGATAATGATCTGAGTTGTCATCGCTCTGCTGCAGAATTTCAACGGCATCAATATCGATTCCATGTGACAATATTAGATCTAAAGTATGATTACGACAATGAGTAGGTCCTGACACATGTTTTTTCCAATAGAGTTTAGAATGTCTGTAAATGCCAATCCCAATGTGTCTTTTTCATTATCTACATGGATATTAAAATCACCAACAATTAGGACTTTATCCGCAGCCAGTACTAACTCCGATAGAAAATCAGCAAATTCTTTGATAAGGTCTGTATGGTGCCCTGGTGGCCTGTATACTGTAGCCAGCACAAATGTCAAACGGGATTTGTCGCTTACATTATATAATGTTACATAAAGCACCATCACTTCAAAGGAATTATGTTTGAAAGACTTTTGAGTAATACTGAAGATATTACTATAAATTACAGCAACACCTCCCCCTTTGCCTTTCGGATGTGGCTCGTGCCGATAATAGTAACTTTGAGAGCTAGACTCATTTGAGGTAATGTAATCATCTGGTTTTAGCCAGGTTTCTGTCAAACGCAGCACATCTAGATTATTGTCTGTGATAATATCATTTACAATAAGTGCTTTTGAAGAAAGGGATCTAATATTCAGCAACCCAAGCTTTATCTTTTGTTCATCAGTATTATATCTGTTTTTTATTTGTTGAACATCAATTAAATTTTTACTCTTGAATGAGTTTGGGAGTTTTTTGTATTTACTAATTCGGGGTACAGACACAGTCTCTATGTGATGATATCTAGGTGATAGGGTTTCTATGTGTTGGGATTTATGACTTCTGTGATGTGAGACAGTTAGCAGACGGTTGGTTTAGCCAGTCTGTCTGCTTCCTGACCTGGGCCCCAGTTTGTCATGTTTCAGCTCTAAGACTATATGCCATATTACTAGAGAGAAGAGCGGCACCATCCCAGGAGGGATGAATACCATCTCTTTTCAACAGGTCAGGTCTGCCCCAAAAACTTTTCCAATTGTCTATGAACCCTATATTATTATGCGGACACCACTTAGACAGCCAGCCACTGAGTGATGATAGTCTGCTAAGTATCTCATCACAGGAAGGGATCCAGAACAAATTACAGTGTCTGACTTCATACTTGCGAGTTCACACACCTCTTTAATGTTGATTTTAGTGATCTCCGACTGCCGAAGTCGAACATCATTAGTGCCGACGTGAATAATAATCTTTGAGTATTTACGATTAGCATTAGCCAGCACTTTTAAACTTGCTTTGATGTCAGGCACTCTGGCTTCCAGCAAACAAGTAACTATGGTGGCTGGTGTCTCTATTTTCATGTTCCGTGTAATAGAATCGCCACTAACTAGGGCACTTTCAACAGGATTCTCAGTGTGTGCGTCACTGAGTGGGGAGAACCTGTTTGATGTTCTTATCGGAACGGAAGAGCGGTGTTTTTCCCCACGACTAGGCCGTCTCACGGTCACCCAGTTGCCCTGCTGCACAGGCTCTACAGCGGAAACCGAACAATGTACAGAGTTAACTAAGCTAGTCGCATCCAAAACAGTGTCTAAAGCCCTTACATTCTTACTATCCTAGATTAAAGTTTGGATGCGTGTCTCTATGTGTTTTAGTCCCTCAGTTGTCCCCAGATGGATCTCAAAATCATTCAGTCACTGCTGGAAGAACAGAGCTCAGTTTAACTGCTCAGAACAAACAACGGACTCATAAACAACCATCACAAAACAAAAAAACAGTCGTAGATCATCCAGGTAACCACACACAGTATTAAGAATCAAGGGTTCCCAAACTTTTGAACAGGGTTATTTTCATAAATTCAGCTATTTATTTTTTTTTGTCTTGTGGACTATATGTAAATATCTTTTATTTAAAATATCTTACTCAGGACAGTACTAATTAAAAAATAACATGCATTTTGTATGATCTCTCTTATTTTGTTAAAATTATTCACATTTTCACAGATTCTGCAAAGGGTTCCCAAACTTTCGCATACCACTGTACTTTATACTTTTCTGTAAATCCTTGTTTGTGAATATATGACTTACTCTACCAGTTGCTCTGGTCTTCATCAACACGTGCTTGCACCACCTGCTGGTGAGGCTGACTAACAGCAGATGGAGATATGCATCGCTCTATTGCTATTCCTGTAGTTGCCGGATGTGCAATGTTGAATATTCTGTCAAAATTGAACCACTGAATTTGCGGAAGCAAATTTGTGGAGGCGAATTTGTAAAGTGAAATAAAACAGCCAGAAAATTGCCTGTCGAATATTATAGGCTGTATTTTTAAACAGACCGACTACTTTGGAAGTGAAATCTGAATATTACTGAATTTTTAATAATGAAAATGTGTGTGAAATGTTTTGAATTGAGATATTCACAGCTTAAATATACAACCATGCTAAATTTCAGCCCATAAAAATGCAAGCCCTTAAAATACAATGCATTAAAATGCAAGCATGGTTAATGCAACGCATTTTTTTTTTCCAAGTAGAACAATTCAACAAGCTTTTTTGTTTCAAAAACATTTGGTATTATTTTACTTCCATACTACTGTACCTTTTGCAGAATTACTGGACTTGCGTCCTCCTGTCCTTGGGATTTTATACTCCTTAGTCAAATATACCGACAAGTCTGAACTACCAAGGACGCAAGTCTAAACTTAGCATACTTGGTATCAAGAAATGCCTACAGTCTTTGTCTGGCCTTGTCATGAACAATGAATCCATTTACCTGGATACTTACCTGGTGAAATCTACCTGAACGATCTGTTACATTATGTCTTCGATATTAACTCCAAGTCATCACCTTGTCTCCATGTCTTCTCCTGGTGATCACCCCCCCCATTCCCCCCCCCCCCCCCGTGTGCTCCTTGTCTGGTCGGGTCTCTGTGTGTGTATCACTTTTCCCCTGCAACAGATAAGATTCAAGTTTTCCTTCTCTTTGGTCACACCACGATCTGCCATCCAATTCACTACTCACCAAATAAATAAGAAACAAATAAGACACTACACAATAAAGGTCTACAAGACAAATCACAGACACTAAATTAATTACAGTTAATAAGCAAATTCTAACTGGAATTGGCCTTAAGACATGAGAAGATCTAGTGAACGAGTCAGTGCACGAGAATAAAAGCAAAATTGTTGAAAGCAGCCAAAGAAGTCAAGACAGCACAGACCGAAGGTAATTTTACGTCATCTGACCCAAATGTTCTTTGAGGGCAGGTCAAAGCAGCCAGTGGCAGAATATGTAATATGGAACATGGAACATGGTGATTTAGTGTCTTATAAGCAGTTTAAGCCCTTATGATTCATACTGAATGAAGCTGAACTTTCTCTGCAGGTGAAAGTGTATAACCTGACACAATATGAGCACGGAGCAGATGATGTGCTAGTCATGGGAACTGATGGCCTGTGGGATGTCCTTTCTAATGAGGAAGTAGCAGAGACTGTCACCTCATTCCTGGCCAACTGTGATCCCGATGACCTTCACAGGTTTTATGTTTTTGATTATGTGCCTTTATTTGTGCCCATGTATGTGCTAGTGGAATTGTCATGCATTATAATTAAACATTATAGCACAAAACTTTTGATGATGTCAAATGCAATCAAAAATTGTATTTTGCCACAAATTCATGTAGAAATTTGCCTATATTGCATATTAGGCAGATACCAAAACGGACAGGTTGTATTGTCCTCATCCTTGAAAAAAGCCATGATCAAAACTATATTAGATCTAAAAGCTATTACCAAAATGGCATTAAATACAGAACAATTGAAAATGAATAGACAATTAGAAACCAAGATGTATCAATTTTTTTTAAATTTCAAGATTTTAATTTTTTTTTAAAAACTCTTATGTACTGATGAGTTTGCCATTTCATGTCTAGTGTAAATTCTCAAGCAAAACCAGTTAACATTCTGTGTTAAATTTACAATTTATGCATGTTACAAAGAAAAGAGTGTCCATTTATTTAATACGTTTGTAAATATGCTTATATCACTTGAGATTTTAGAAAGACATATATTCTGTAATAGATTGTTTTTGTACATATGCAAATGAAGCTCACCATCTTAAATTTGTGAATGGCTTGTCTAATTGCCACTTGTTTTTATCTGGTTCTTCTGCTGTAGTAGGTTATATGGCACTTTGAACTGAAATAATTTGGCAAAGTGATGTAGAACTCACCTGGAACTAGCAACATACTGTAGAAATGCAGCTATTAATAAATAATCACCACCTAGCCAATCACATTAAAGCATTCAAAAGTGTATATTCATTAGTTAGTTAGTTATTCTTTTGTTCACTTGACAGATGCTTTGCCAAAGCAATGGCAAATATCACAATGTTAGAAACCTTTTATGTTATTTTGAGAAAAGTAAAAATATTTTGCGGATCATTATGAAACTGTGGCGGATCGCCACAGACTAGGTAGATTATATCAAATGCAAATAGCCCGCCTTGCTGGCAGAGCCTATTTACACAAACTCTGCCCAACACTGTCAGTTTTAGCCAGACAAAATTACAAAAGAAATCATCTTGGGTTACAAATATATCCTAGGAGAAGGGGAACGAGACACTACGTCTGATAAAATGCTATGGGGAATGCCTCAGCGTGACCGGTGTCTGAAGCACTCGTGCGAACGCGACATTGGTATTGGTCAGCGACAGCCTATGATGTCACTACCAGGGTGACCATGAGTATTAAAAGGGCGCCTGTGGAATACGTCATCCACTTCTTTGTCTGAAGGAGACGTGGCAGGCACCCCGCAAGCATGGTAGTGTCTCATTCCCCTTCTCTGGAGAACCTGGGTTAGATTTGTAACCCGAGACGTTCCCTTTCGAATGGGAATGCGCACTGCATCTGACAAGATGTTATGGGGAACAAATACCCACTCTGCCATGCTGAGGGAAGTGCATGCCCTATCGCCGCTGACTAAGCACTGAAAAACCTGACTCTCCTGACCTCATTGTCAGGGTCAGATTCCCCAAAGTCACACCAGCAGGCTGTCAGTGACGTTTTTCCCTACTACCACAGCCCGAGCTACATACCCTGAACGAGGAAGTCCCCGCAGGGTCAAGCAGTAGGGCTCAGCTCAACCACATATTTAAACCAGGGACAGTCCTACCAAGGGGGCTCCCAGAGAATCAGGCCACATAGACATAGCTATCCAGGTGGTGTCAGGAATTTGCAGCATTCTGCAGTAAGATTCTCTAACAAAAGAACGTAATACTTATACTAAGGCAGCTTAAAGATGAGGCTTGCAGAGAGTCATTTCACTCAGTATTGCCAACATCAGGAGAGCAGAGGCCTTTATTAAAGAGAACTAAGCCATCTGAACTTTTTCACTATTCTAGTGTTTAGCTCAAGGGAGTGGAGGCCTCAATCGTAATGACTTCTCAATGGATTAGCGAAGCCTAACAACACTCTGACTAAAAGCAGCCAGTGCTAGTTTTTAAGAAAGAGCTTTAGATAGTGGAGGCTTCAAATGAATAACTCTAAAAAGAGAGGAAGCCTGGCTACACTACCCTAAGAAAGCCTTCCTATCAGGGGGCTTACTGACAGCCGTTCTGCTTGAAACATGCATAGGAGTAGCACTACAGAGTGAAAACAAGAAACCTCAAAGAACAACTCTCCAGAGCAAGATATAAACACTCTATATCCCTAAAACAGCTATATCGAGGAGGCTCATAGAAAGGCTTGCCACTCAAAACATTATTGGTAATAGACCATACAGAATTAGGGGCCAAGCCCCATTGTAATTTTTAGTTTTCTTATTATTATTCCTCCCGAATGGGAGTCTATGGCAGCCCTATCAACGGAACATGAGAAAATGATTAAAATTGGCACTATTGTACAAATGGTCATGAATAGTCATTGGACCAATTTGGAGTCTCTAGAACGAACTCTATAGTACCACCACCAGTTTAAAAATTCTCTTTTTAAATGGCTATAACTTTTGAACCCTTTGTTCTAGAAAAATGAAATTTACTACACGATTCAGCTCTTCATGCTGATCACATTCAACATCTTACATTAAGATTCTGCCCATTACAGTAGCGGCCATTTTAAAAAGTACAGTATTCAGTTTTTTTCGCTACTCCTTCAAAATTTGTCCAATTTTTTTCACAAGGGCCTTCCAACCTGACAAAAAAACCATAACATAACATTAAGGAGGCCCCGCAAGAGCCTTACACTTAATACTAAATGATTCAGAGGAGAAATTCCGCCAGAAGAAGGCAGACAAAACACTTAACTCTGGTATAAGAAAACCATACACTACTTAAAAGACCTGAGCCAAACTATCAGAAGGCATTAGATCTTATCTAGCCATTAACATGATCTGTCCAGCCCTAGGGCCTAAAATGCAAGCGCATGCAGTGCCCACCCCAACCACCTATGTTAAGCACAGTCAATCGACTGGCGATAGTGAAGGGAGGGTGGGGTGGCATAGGAGGGAGGAAGAATGAGGGCACATGCTATTAACCTCAAATGGAGTGTAATGACTGAATCAATCAAACACACATTTGTAAAAATTACTCTTCCAACCCTTCACCCATGCAGACTCCGTAATGTCTGGCTCCCCCACTAAGCGCTATCACCATTTGCTCCCCACATACTTTTTAAAGACACTTGGGAGATATTGCCTGGTCAGAAAAGTACAGACCTTTAGTCCATAGAATTGGAATCCTTGCCACTAATTCATTGACAAATCTGTCTAAATGAATGAACATGCATTTCCCCAGTACATTTTGTGTATTATTACTGTGTGTATATTGTTCTTTTGTATATTGTATAGTGTTAGGCATGTCTGATAATAGAACTACAAGATAATGTAGCCCATCTAGGTTGATGGGCTACAGGTTGATAGGTGTTTCATATCAAAATACTCATCATTTAATAACTCACACTTCGGTGGACATCACAATCTCTTAGAATGCATTGTATGTTTGTTATATTTATCAGAGTATAAATGGACACAAAATACCAGCTTACTCCCCTCATGCAAACAAGTTCACTTTCAAACAAAGGAACATTTTAAAATAAAAAAGTTATAAGAAATAAAAAAAAAATAAAATAAAATAAAAAAATTATAATTTCCCGCTTGGAAAGTGCACCTTTCTCAGAAGATATTAATTAAAACCTCAGCACCATCAGACCGAACAATGAAGAATTTCTTCTGAAACTGCATATCTGGATGCTCCTCAACAGCTAAGGGTCTACTCACACTAGGCGCTCTGAACCGTGCCCGAGCTCGTTTGACCCTCAAAGCCCGGTTTGTTTGACAAGTGTGATTGCTCCGTTCTGTGCCTGGGCACGGTTCGTTTAGCCGGCCCTGGCCCGCTTGGAAGAGGTGGACCAGAGCACGGTTCGGTTGGGCTCGAGCGCGGTTCGCATGCAGTGTGAGCACAAACCATGCCGGAGCACGGAACAGCTGCTACTTTGTGTGCACTACTGTCATCATTACGACGGCAAACATCTTTATTACTACTTTGATAGTACGCTTATCAATTCATGTACTTAATTTGAGTGTATTTGGGTTTATAACGGATCTGGATCTCACCTTATTGATGAACAGGAATTGTAGTTTGCCAGTGAAGCTGCAAATTCTTATATTAACGTCAGCTGCCTTCGTAATAATCCTCTGATACGTGCAAGTGAAGGGGGAGAGGGGAGGGGGGACAATAGCGCTTGGGCTCGGTTCAAGGCAACCATGCCTAGTGTGTGTATCATACACTAAACGGCGATTTAGTATTAAGTTGTGAACCCCTTTGTTAACAAAGGTGCTTTATAGTGAGAAAGTGATGGTTCTTCTTCTAGCTCGCTAAATAACTCTTTTCATAGCTTCATTCCCGTTATGCTATGGTTTAATTTAATTTCCACTCTCTCATTTCCTATGTATGCATGATTTGTATGTCTGTGTGTGTTTAGTCTTGCTATGTGTTCGTGATTTAGTTAATTGCTTATAAACCAATGTCAATGATAACGATTATGATCACAGCTACATGCTAAGAAAGCGTTATTTTTCTTTGGCCACGGAAATTATCCTTTCTGAAGAGTTGATAAACAATCAATACTGAGTGTTCGCTGGCCGAACAGATTGATCGTTCGAATAACTGATTCAAATAATTATAATTAATTATAACGATGATAATTATGATTAATTATTCATATTTCTCTTTTGAGCTAATATGCTACAGGTGGTAGGGTAGATATTATTGACCTCATCAGTTCTTGATTGAATCACTTCCCTAAAATCATGTTTTTTCTTCCTCGCATCTTCCTCGCATCCTCTGCAACCTTTTCCTCAGAGTGGCAACACTAGCCTTCTGGCCCAGTCTTTGGTCGTGAGCCCACGACGGGCCACGACCCCCCAGCTGTTTGGGCGTAGGAGCAGACCCGGGCCGGCACAGTATAAATGTTTTAAAGTCTGCGGCCTGCGCCTTCGCCTCCTTAAACTTATCGACCACCACCTCAACAGATGTTGAAACAGGCCAAACAGTTCAGAAGGCGAAACTGGAACATCAAGGACAAAGCCCTTCTTTTTCTCCCCGATGTTAGCCATGTTTACCCACAAATGTCTCTCCGTGACCACCATTGCCACCATCGACCTGCCAATCGTGGAGAGGTCTGTTTAGTGGTCCGGAGAACTCAAAACTGTGATATAAGAGATAACACATTCTCCTCCAGCATGTCACTGCCGGCATCCACAGAGGAGCACAAAAGGGCCATCCCCCTCTCAAACACCTCAACAAGCTCCACCTGAGATCCCCACAATCCTCCTTGCCTCAGTGACAGCAAGACCTGAGCCGTGGGGTACAGGTGTTTGTCCCAGTTCCCTCCAGAAGAGGGGACAAACGAGAGCGGAGCTTTTTCATGGGAAAACGCTCATAGTGTACACAAATAGCCCCCTCAAGGACTGAGTGTGCATGCTCTTTGCCCAAACACAAAGTCCGTGTGTCAGGTGTCAAATAACAAGGACACCAATCAACACACTTCCTAAATGCCAGATTCCATAATGAATTATCGCTTACTGTACATGCTTCAAACAAACGGCTCCTGAAGACGAAGAATGTATTCCTCAGGTGCCCTTTTATACTCATGGTTGCACTGGTAGTAATGTCATAGGCTGTCACCGGCTAATACAACTGTCGCGTTTGCACACATGCTTCAGACACCAATCATGCTGAGGCTTCCCCATAGCATCTTGTCAGATAGGTGAGGCATTCCCCATAGCATCCCATTTGAAAGGGAACCCCGTGATAACAGCAGCATTGGTGTAGAGAGTAAGGCAGGTGGCATCGCGACTGACACAAGTTCGAATCTGCCTTTTTCCAAATTCATTCTTTTCCCAAAAATTAAGAAATTATTTGAAAACTGGAAATAAAGTGCCCAATGGGTATTTTATAGTGGGAAAATAGTGATATAATGGGAAGAGTTAGGATTAGGTATAAGGGAGAGCTTTTGGGACAAGGACAAGCAGTCTCTCGATAAGGTAGCATCCATTTATGATTTTAATAAATATAATATGAATATGTTACACTGAATATGTTATGTATACTGTTTTATATTATAGTACAATACACTGAGGTTTGCACTTTACACATAGTATCTGCCATTATTTGCACAAAGTATAAATAGCATCTAACAACTATTTACACTTATTAGTGAGAAGAAAATACTGCTAATTTTACTTAGTGTAAAGAAAATACTTTTTGTTGCTATTTACACTTAGTGCAAATAGCTGCTGCCAAATGGTATATAGTGTAAGTCTATATATGCTTTAGGTGTGTTTTGTGATCACAGGTACACAATGGCAGCCCAGGACCTGGTGATGCGAGCCAGAGGAGTTCTGAGGGACCAGGGTTGGCGAATTGACAATGATCGGCTTGGCTCTGGGGATGACATTTCTGTTTATATAATTCCCCTGATGTATGGTAACCGTCAGCCATAGTAGGCTACTGCCCAGCACTTCTTTCACACATACCCTGATATGTTTAAACTTACTTCCTCCCTTCTCTCTTTGGGTCAGTATAATGTGGTAAATGAGTCTACTGTAGTAACAACCATCACAACACCTAATAACACTGTATGTCCTCTTCTAAACATGTTAAGAAATATTATACCTGAACCCTTTTCCATGTGACCCCAGACTGACCAAGTCTGTTTCTGCACGGCTTTGAAAGTTTTTAAAAGTTTTTAATTTTTCTTCTTCTTTCTTCGTTTTTATCCAGGGCAGGCAGTAAGGATATTTCTAAATGCCAATTGTTTATATTCTTGTCACTTCTGAGGAACTATAATGCACTTTTCCTTAGTGATATATAGAAGTGAGAAAAGGATAATAACTGACAATATGATTTTAATGAATTTGTTTGGCATACTGTAGCTATGAATAATTCTTAAACAAAGTATTTTTGTTTGTCTATTTGTTTTTGTTTTATTTTGTTTTGTTTTGTTTTTTATTGTATCCACCCACAGTTGTACAGCAATGTTTTTATGTTATTGGTTTGACACCCTTCCTGTCCTCTATAGGATATCTTCTGATTTGCAAGATGTGGGTTATTGATATCAATGTAATATGTGTTAATTTGGTTAACCCCTTAAGCCCGAAGTGTACCGCCGGCGGGACCCCTCCCACCCCCACCCCCCTGATTCAGATACAGCTGCCCTGCTATATCTGAATCAGACTCTTGAATGGGACTTGTTTGGTAAATCCACAGTAATTAACAGAATGTAAATTTACTCGTTTAACATAAAGTCCACAATCTGAACCACTATTACAGTACAATCTGAACCGCACCAGCATTAAAATAAAGGTTACACTTTATTTCCATAGTCCACTTTAGACATTTTACTAACTATAAGTAACTTTGCAGCTAGATGTCAGCTCTCATCGATTTGCAGCTACATGTCAGTTAACTCTCATTAGATTATTAATAGGGTTAGGGAGTAGGAACATAAATGAACAAGGCCTTACCAAATGTGCATAGTAACACATTCCAGAGAAGAAGGTTGTAATCCTTGTCGATGGCAATCATCTTCCCCATAACTCCTTAATCTCAACTGGGGAAGGGGTGGGGGGTTGTAATGAATGTCAGGATGATTTACAAAAGCAGCATTTTTTAACAGATATTTAATTGAACTCATTCCTTTGGCTTAAACAGACAGCAGTGTCAACAAATCTGCAAATAAGCTTTATTAGTTACTAAGAGTTGATTTTAAAGGTCTTTATGTATCATGTAAATTGTATGTAATCTTTGGAGTTATTCCTTTGTGTTAAACAGTTATTACAGCAACCTTATTAACTTCTACCTCATTTATAGGAGATACCTCATATTTGGTATGCCTTTGACAGTTAAAAGATTTTCTGGAAATTGACTTTCAGACACATCATTTGCTTTGTTCCGAAACAAGGGACTTAATTTGTTACAATGTTGCATTTTCTTCTTGGTTCATTGGCAACATTTCAAAGCAAAAGTGTTTATACAAGTCATATGTGAGGAAAAACTCTTATTGGTCAGAGTTTCCTCTGAGTCATTCATCAAGACAGATTGACAAGTTCACTACATGAGCTTATTGAGTTTATCTCTAGCTGTCATCACACACGCAAACACTTATATGAATGTAGCCGTCATTCACTCTCTAACTGATAAATTATATATATTTAATTAAATTTAGAATTATATATAATTTATAATGTGGTTAGAGCGGGATTCAAGGCTTTGTCGGGACAGCATTCTTGCACTGCACGGAGAAGCAGCAAAAACTCAAAGAACCAGACACTGCTGCTACAACACATACAACACATTTCCCATCAAAATTTATGACACCACTTGGTTCATTGGTCCATTGGGTCGGATTGTTTTCTCACCTCAACCAGACCACCCCAGAGTTCATTTTCAATTGGGCCGAGACCACCTTGTTCAGGCGATCTTAGAGCGATTGTTTTGGTACAAATCCAAGCGTGACTGACATGTTCATATATGCCTAAACAAACGGAACTAAGGTAGGGAACTCCAGGTTCCGAAACAAATGCTCCAAATGAGCACCCGTAAAAACACCCGTAGATTTGAGTAGGATCTATCATATTCACATTATAAAAGTTTTCACCCAAAGTGTTCACCAAACTCTCTGGAAGTTTGCAACCACGTGATTATAAGGACATTATGTTAATTTCATGCAAGAAGAGGAGAATGTGTCTTAAGCCCAATTCTGTCCAGAATTGGTAAGATATTCTCATTTCAGCGTATCAGTGGACAAATAGTTGATAAAGTGTTAAATATTTATTCTGAATCATTTGCTTACTTTACTGTATGAATTTGATTCTGAGTCACTGTGATTCAAATATTGCCTTTGAGTTACACTGATCTGATTTCCATTGCAAGGGTTGAATGAATGAAAAGAGGTATTTATATAGTGCTTTTTTCTTATGTATTACTGTACGCCCAAAGCACTTTACAATCATATCAGGGGGTCTCCTCAACCACCACCAGTGTGCAGCATCCACTTGGATGATCCAACGGCAGCCACAGTACAACAGCGCAAGTGCACTCTCCACACAACACCCAGCTATAGGTGGAGAGGAGAAAGAGTGATCAAGCCAATTTAGCTTGTAGAATAAGATAGTTGCAAATTTACTTATATTCAGTAGAATGTCTGTTAGGGGAACATCAAAATAAACTGTTAGCAGATATTAAGTAGACATTCTACTAATACTCATAACTTGTAGTTGCAAAGTTACTTATTGTAAGTAAATATTTTAAAGTGGAGTATCAAAATAAAGTGTTAAAATAAATGTACTAATCCATCACCAGATTTCACATCAGGGAGAGTCTAAAAATGAGAGGATGTTTCTATGTTTGCTGATAGTGCACTTTCAAATGTTTACATTTTTACTGTCATAACAGATATTTCAGTTTTTGCAAGCTGTTTAAGCATGGTATACCAAGGAAGTTTCTTATAATCTAGCCACCACATTTAAAGAACAAAATACCATGAATTATTCTATTGGACTGCACTTTTTTTTTTTTTTTTTTTTTTTTCCCCCACCAAGCTTATTTGAATTTTGAATTATAGGTATAAAGCTAGTCATTTTGTCTTTACTTAAATTTGTGCTTCTGCAGCACCTTGTTTTTTTATTGCATGCCATAATATTTATTTAAAAACAAAAAAATGTTAATAGTAAAACATTGTTCTTATTCAGGTTTCAATTACATATACATTTGCAACATATGTAAAAAAATTCTGTTATGCTGATTATGCCTCAGTGTTTTTTTAACTGTCACCTTGCTTTTTCATCTCATTTGATATTGTCCTATATGTTGTATACATAACTATAATAAACAACCTAGAGAACCATTTACATACTTGATTTACCATTGTGAAAGTGTAATGTATATTTTGTAACATGAAAATGAATTATATTTTTGTTTGTTATTTAAAACAAAACTAGGGATTTAAAAAAATAAAGACTATGATGGTTTCTATGTGTCTGCACTGGTATTTACTGCAAATTAAGGACTGTCATTTTGTCACCTATCAATGACGACATATCCACGTTACCCTCGATTTACAGTTTACTTTAGTAGAAAACATGGAAACACCAAAGACGCTTTAATATATTATGTTTTATTAAACAGGTGAGCAACTGTTTGGATACATTTATCAACAGAAAATGAATTATTGTTATATAGCTCAACACGGTTAGTCTTGTCATTGTTTGAGTCACTTGTTTCTTGATTTACCATGAATACCATGTTTTTACCATGCCTTAGAGACAACACTATTTTGCCAAGTGGCTAACATAACATAATCAGAAAGCTTTTTCCATCATACAATATATTTTTAAATTAACTGCATGTCATTTAGCAACACAAGTCATCCTGTTTTTATTTAATATGACATTCTAATATCTAGATTACTGCAAAGTGCAAGAAGTCTCTTATACCAGCTGCAGCATAAGCATAATAAAAGCTCCGCTGGACTCCCACAGCTCTCGGCTTGCCCTGCTTCATACCACAGTATGAACATTAAAACTTTAATACATTAGCTCATCCATAAATATGATTTCTTCCCTAGTCCGTCGGATTGCTTTCCATCGGCTGTGGAGGTGAAGATGAAAACTCCCATGATTCCACGCTCATTCACAGCATCATCAAGCTACACCTTTGTTTTGAATAAGCGACCTCAAGCATCGAAAATGACATGTTGTGCCTTTAACTCAGTAGCAGGGTTTATTGACGGTAGGTAGAAATACCTGTTTTTATGCGCGTTTTGAAGTATCGCATCAGAAACGAGTGATGGAAACAGCAAATTTTGGGGGGGAAAAAATCCCTAAACTCGCAAAAAAAAAAAAAAATTACGCTCAATTGAGGTGGTTTTTGACTTGTGCAAAAAAGAGCTAATGCGAATAATGGGAGATGGAAATGCATTTGCCGAATAAATTCTGACGTAGCGAACATTAACTAATTCCACCGTCATCCGTTCAAACAACTTGATGGAAACGCGCCTAATTCGCATTTGTTTTGTTTTTGTTTTTTGCAAACTTTGAAAAGATTTGCTTCACGTTTGGATGGAAATACGGCTACTGATGCGGAACAAGGAGATCAAAAAGGTAAGATAATCCACAGGTGAACGAACAGGAGACTGAATAGTCTTTGTGGTGACACAATGAGCAGGGGCTTAAGTGCAGTCCAGAAAATGTGGAACAGCGGTGAGAGATCATGGGCCTCATTTATAAAATGTTGTGCAGAAACCATCCTAAATTCGATCTTACGATCATTTCTCAGATGTTCCTACGTGTGATTCATAGAATGAACGTACACAGAAAACGAGAGGTGGGGGGGTACAACCCACTAGATACTCTAGAAGGCGGCACATGGGTGTAGCTTGATGGGCTCCCTTGCCGCTGAGAAAGCACTGTTCCAATGACTGGGTTAGAGGTAACTTCCACAATGAATGGGAGACTCGGGTCCGGATACACAAGGGGTAGTGATGAGTAGATAGATGGGCACTGATGAAAGCATCCTTGATGAATTGTAAGGAAGATGAGTCTTGGGTGTTTCAGGACAGAGAATTGGGTTTCACACACAGGAGGGAGGTAAATGGAGCTGTAATCAGGCTGTAGTTACAAATTAATCATTGGTAGAAATTAAGAATTGTTGGGGCTCTTTTATTAATGATGTAAAGGCCAGGATTTGTACCTGCTCAGGATTGATGTTGTAGCCATATATTCCTTTATGGCTGTAATGGCACTCATTATTATCCAAGTTTGAAAATATACCATTCGATCAAAGCAACCAGTCTGACGCGACAAACTCATCCAAGTCGTTTTATTCTTTTTTGATTCTTGTTTATTTTGTACTGCAAAGCAGGAAAAACCTTTTAAACTTTATATAACAACAGAATACGGAACGACGGTCAAAAACTGTATTGCTCCGTAACTTGCTTACGATCCACTAACCCAGATATGATGTCTTAAATCACCTCATCAGTTAGCAAGGACATAACAAAAGCATATGTAATTATAGTATAAACATTCTTAATCTTTACAAAAAATAGAAGTACAATAAGTAATAATCTAACAAAACTTAAATATTATCAGATTTGCACAATGTGTATTATGGCTCTAACAATGGCCTTCTGCTCCAGAAGTGACAGGGGATACATTTGTCCTCTGGGCAATGGTGCACCCGATAGCAGGTCAATGGCACAGTCCTGTGATCTATGTGGTAGAAACTGGGAAGCATGTTGGGGGCTCGATATGTCTTTGTAAGGCTGGTATTCCACAGGGACATTGACTTGGGAATCACCCTGAGGGCTATCAATGGAGATAGCATGGAGTTCAACAGGCTGGACTGGTGGGTAAGTGACTGACTTCCAAGGTGTGGGTTGCGCAGCAGATGCAGACACTCCTGGAAACAGGTCTCTCCCCACACTAGCACCTCAGTAGACCATGAGAGCCGGGGTGATTGGTGTTGCAGCCAAGGATGCCCCAGGATTAGTTCGGCTGTGGAGTTCTCCAGAACCAGGAATGAGATGGTTTCATGGTGAGTACATCCTATGCATGGGGTCAGTGTGGTCAGTGATGATTACCTTTCCAAGTTGTTTGCCCACTATTGAGTGGATTGGGAGTATGGTGGAGCAGTGGAGATCAAGTGGAGGCAGAAATGTGTGAACTTTTAAAAACAATGTCAGACACCATCATTTGCTCTGGCCCCCCTCTTTACTTATGGCGATGACAAAATATATAGTAGATTATCATCACAGAATGGCTGGTTGTTAAGCCATGGAGGTTGAACTTGGCATATAAAGCAATGCACGTAGAGCAGTTGTCATGTATAAACAGCTTCATAAAGTCTTTTCAACCACACTAATTCATTATTTCTGTGTTACAATAATTCAAAATGATCAAAGAAGTCAGATAAAAGTTTATAGTTTGGACATAAACACTTTGACCTCAAATTCATACATTGACATTGACCACAAATTCATGCCAACAGTTGTGGTTGCCTGCAGTTTTACTTGTGTGAGAGAGAAAAGCAGAGGCTGCATCGTGTTCATGAGGAACAGCCTCTGGAACCACTTTTAACCAGTCTTGTTCAACACAGAACCAAGTTTAGACCGATGCTGTTTATATAAATCTGAAATGTAAATTATAAAATGTAAAAAAATATATATATAGTATAGCAGTGTTTCATTTGTATAATTGTTTTACACTTTAAATAAATAAATAAATAAATAATGAAGGCTTTACTTGGCCCTGAATAACAGA
Organism: Ctenopharyngodon idella; assembly: GCF_019924925.1. Lineage (NCBI taxonomy): Eukaryota > Metazoa > Chordata > Actinopteri > Cypriniformes > Xenocyprididae > Ctenopharyngodon > Ctenopharyngodon idella. The sequence continues at coordinate 30,143,560 of NC_067223.1, forward strand.
AATTATGAAAAGTATGTTGTGGGTGAATTACGAGATTCATCATGGGTTTCACTTTCAGTAGGTGGCAGGGTTCTGAACTGTTTGGCTGAACGCAGTAGGAGGAGGAGGAAAAGGAGTGGGTGGTGGATGAAAAGGGATAGGTGGCACGTATGGATAAAAGGAGTGACTCTGCACAGTGCCATAGGTGCCCTCCTGTCTGTGTGCCATCATTTCAGAAGTCCTGGCATCTGTTGGGGGCGTAATAGTTAAGGAAGTATAATTTTTTTTTGCATAAGTTGCAATAAGTTTTTTATTCGCATTTTTATTCGCATATTGGCGTTTCCATCCAGGGTTTTTATGCGATATCCCAAAATGCGCATAAAAATAGATGGATGGAAACAACGTTACTGTCTTTGTAGAGCTGTTTTACAGCAGAATTGTTATTTTCCTATTTATCACTGTAAAGCTGCTTTGGCTGGCTGTGTGGTGACTGAAATCGTGAAATTGCCTTAAACAATTACCAAATTAACGCAAAACGTTACGTTTTCTAATACAATCATTTCATGCGTGGATTGCTAATACAATCATTTCATGCGTGGATTGTTTTGTGGGACACTATCAGCATGTTTCAAAGCACCAAATGTGAGTAAAATTGTTACTCGCCAGTTGCCCGGTAACTTTTTTTTAATAAACGTTGACAATGCATGGTTGTGAGAATGGCATGCGATATAATTAGAATGTTTCAGCTAGTCGTTAAGTGTATCCCCAGCGCTATCATCAAATCGCAATGGTTGTGATGTAATTAGGCTACATAGCTAAATATTCAAGTGTGCTATTAGTATACTTCTTTTAAACTAAAAATAAGAAAGTATACCTTCAGTCTACTTTTTATGTAGGCTACTTCACAAAAAATATACTTTATGTAGTTCTCAGATATATACTTAAAATTGCACTCAAGTATACATGACTTATACTGACAGAAAAGACTAAGTACACTATATTGCCAAAAGTTTTGGGATGCCTGCCTTTACGTGCACATGAAATTTAATGACATCCCATTCTTAATCCATAGGGTTTAATATGGAGTTGGCCGACTCTTTGCAGCTATAACAACTTCAACTCTTCTGGGAAGGCTTTCCACAAGGTTTAGAAGTGTGTTAATGGGAATTTTTGACCATTCTTCTAGAAGCGCATTTGTGAGGTCAGGCAGTGATGTTGGTGAGAAGGCCTGGCTCACAGTCACAAGTGTGCTGACCTCAGTTCTATGGGGTTGAGGTCAGGACTCTGTGCAGGCCAATCAAGTTCCTCCACACCAAACTCGCTCATCCATGTCTTTATGGACCTTGCTTTGTGCACTGGTGCGCAGTCATGTTGGAACAGGAAGGGGCCATCCCCAAACTGTTCCCACAATTTTGGGAGCATAAAATTGTCCAAAATGTCTTGGTATGCTGAAGCATTAAGAGTTCCTTTCACTGGAAATAAGGGGCCAAGCCCAACCCCTGAAAAACAACCCCAGACCATAATTCCCCCCTCCACCAAACTTTACACTTGGCACAATGCAGTCAGGCAAGTACCGTTCTCCTGGCAACCGCCAAACCCAGACTCATCCATCAGATTGCCAGACATAGAAGCGTGATTCATCACTCCAGAGAACATGTCTCTACTGCACTAGAGTCCAGTGGCGGCGTGCTTTACACCACTGCATCCGACGCTTTGCATTGCACTTGGTGATGTAAGGCTTGGATGCAGCTGCTCGGCCATAGAAACCCATTCCATGAAGTGCTCTATGCACTGTTCTTGAGCTAATCTGAAGGCCACACGAAATTTAGAGGTCTGTAGCTATTGACTCTGCAGAAAGTTGGCGACGTCTCCGCACTGTGCGCCTCAGCATGCGCTGACCCCGCTCTGTGATTTTACGTGGCCTACCACTTCGTGGCTGAGTTGCTGTTGTTCCCAATTGCTTCCACTTTGTTATGATACCACTAACAGTTGACCGTGGAATATTTAGCAGTGAGGAAATTTCACGAATGGACTTACTGCTGTCACAGTTCCCGTCAGTTTTGGACTCCATCTCCCATAATCCTCCCTGGCCCTCACCTGCTCTCACTCCACCACTCAGTAATCACCCACACCTGCAAGCCATCCACTCATCACCACAGCAATACTTAAGCGCACCACTCACCTCCCTCAGTTGTCTGTTCTCGTTTGCATTAGGACTATCTGCATGCTTACCTCAAGGACCCATTTTGATACTCTCCACTTCCACTCCAGCGTATTTCCTGTTCCCTCCTGTGGCTTCGTCTATGTGTTTGTTTTCAGATCATCATCGTCCTTTCATACTGCTCTTCAGTCAGCGTCCATCCACGATCCACATCCCTATGACACAAGGACAGTATCTACCTGCCCATTATCACCATTGAAAGTCTATACCTGCTGTTTACTTACCTGCTTCACCATCTGTATCTGCTGTCAGTCCAATAAACACCACCCACTTGCATTCTCGTTGTCTCTGACCCTTCTGTCCATAACAATTGCACAGGTGGCAACCTATCACAGTACCGCATTTTAATTCACTGAGCTCCTGAGAGCGACCCATTTTTTCACAAATGTTTACAGAAGCAGTCTGCATGCCTAGCTGCTTGATTTTATACACCTGTGGCCATGGAAGTGATTGGAACACCTGAATTCAATGATTTGGAGGGGTGTCCCAATACTTTTGGCAATATAGTGTATATTTGGCCTATACTTGTACTCAATCTTTTGATTGAGATACACTTAAAAGTATAATTAAGCATTCTAAGTTGGCTTGTAGTTGTGTTTACTCTTTTGTTTGAGTAGCCTATGAAATTGCAAAGAAGAGCAAACGACTTTGAAGCTTTGGGGGTGTTGATGGACTCAATCTACTCCATCTGTTTTGATCATCGTTCTGAATACCATCAGGATAAAGTTTTTGATAAAATCTTTTTTTTTTTTTCAGCTTTTTGTTTAAAATGTTGCTTTTTTACCCACATTCAAGTGTTGATAAAAAAAAAAAAAGATACATGAAGCTAGAATAAAATGTTTTTTAAAATGGAAAGCTTTAAAGTACAGTTAAAGGTATATTTAAAGTATAAAAATTTAATACCTAAATAGGAACATAGTAGTATACTTAAAGTGCAAAAAAAATATATAAATAGTAAACTATAAGTATGATAGTTGTCAAGTCAAGTCAAGTCACCTTTATTTATATAGCGCTTTTTACAATGTAGATTGTGTCAAAGCAGCTTTGCATTGATAACTGGTATATAATTTTGGCTGCACAGCAGCTCTTAAAAGAATAGTGTCAATGCAGGCAGATCAAAGCACTGTTGAATATCAAATGTCAAGTCAAATGTCAAGTGTAATGTATGGAGCAGGACAACGGAGTTGGAGATCCACGTGCAGGCTTTATTAAAAAGAACGTAGTCGTACAGGCAGTAGGTCAAACACCAGCAAACAGAAACAGGCAGGCAAGGCAAAAGAGTAGTCCAATACACAGGCAAAGGTCAAGGCAGGCAGCAAACGATCATCAAAAAGGAAACAGTCCAGGGTCAAAAACACAGGCTAGGCTAGGCAAGGCAAGGAACAAGGAACACGGAGGCAAGGAACACGGAGGCAAGGAACACGGAGGCAAGGAACACGGAGGCAAGGAACACGGAGGCAAGGAACACGGAGGCAAGGAACACGGAGGCAAGGAACACGGAGGCAAGGAACACGGAGGCAAGGAACACGGAGGCAAGGTCAGATACAAGGCTAAACAATACTCAGCAAAGTGTTTGTGTTTGAGTGCAGCTTATAAAGTGTCACTGATGGGAAACAGGTGTGAGTATGTGATTAGTTCCTAGGTGGGGAATTGTGGGAAATGAAGTCCAGAGTGCAATGAAAATAGAACACAGGACAAGGGCACATGTAACAATAGTGTGTTCAATTAAAGAAAACTTAAAAGTATACTTGCAGTATAAAACTAAACTAGTAGTTTACTAAGAGATACTTCAGAGTGTACTTTCATAAATTAAAAAATGTGCTACAAGTATTAAAATAGTAAACTACTAGTATACTAGTGTACAGATGCAGTACACATGAGAAACGTAGTTGTGAACTAGTTGTGCACTTAAAGTTTACTACTGTTACACTTATAGTACACTTAAACATACTTTTATATACTAAAAAGTGGGTAAATTTAGTTCCGAGCAATATTGAAATAGTACACTTACAAGTTTACTACTAGTACATTAGTTATAGTACATTATAGTACATATAGTACATAGTTATTATTACATATTAGTATACTTACTACATAAAGTATACTTAAAATATAACATTACTTAAACAGTTAGTTCACCCAAAATTGAAAATTATCCCATGATTTACTCACTCTCAAGCCATCCTAGGTGTATATGACTATCTTCTTTCAGATGAACACAATGAGAGATATATTTAAAAAATCTCCTTGCTTCGTTTTAGAAGTCTAAAATGAGAACTTTTAAATAGAAATGTCTGAGGATTTTGATATAAGAGAAGAGAAGATTGAGTTTGTTGCCCAGAGATGCGTCTAAGCTTACTGGATATACATGTTTTATGTATCCAGATATCGGATATCTGATAAAAATGATTTTCAAACAAATCTCATTATGAAGGACCACCCCTAACCCCGCCCATAAACCGACCCGTCACTGGGGTTTAAACAGATTTCCTTTCTTTTTCCCAAGGTAATTAGATTGTCAAGTCTCTCTTGTCAAGCATATCTGATCATCTTTCACAATGATTTAATTCATTGATGATCTCATCCAGAACATAGTTCAACTAAACATCAAATTATTTTTTTAAAGAACATAATGGCATAACTGTTCTTGAATGGGATGATCAAGATTCAGATTCCATGAGGTTTGACAGGATCTGAGGTATAATATCATGGTGAGAGCTTCACAATTTCAACACTGGTATGTTGAGTCCATAGCAACAGGCACCACATCCACAGAGGCCAGAGACACTGCATCCACAGTCACCGCATCCCCTGCAAAAAATGAAAACAAGTGTTCTGTGTTGTCACATTTAAGAAAAATAGGATAGGATATCAAAACATATATAAAATAAACACCTAAAATTGCTTTCCCAGATCAGTCAAAGGTCAGGTCTCCACGACAAACTTGTTTGAGGTCTTCCAGAGCTTCTGGTTGATTTGTTTAGTGGTGTAAAGTGCAACGCATTAGGAAGATGTGACTTGCAGGGGAGAGTGAATTCATAAAGTAATTATTTTTTCACATGCCAGAAAACATCTCAGGTTACGTATGTAACCATGGTTCCCTGAGAACAGGGAACGAGACACTGCGTTTGAACACTATGGGGAATGTCACCACTTGAACCGGTGTCTGAAAGCGATTATCAAATCTCACCAATCCTATTGGCTAGCGACAGCCTATGATATCATACTAGACATGACCCGGAGCACCTAGAGAAGCAGTCAGTATCTAATTCATCTGAAGGGACTGCTAGCAGGCAACCCTGATGTATGGCAGGTAATGCAGTGTCTCGTTCCCTGTTCTCAAGGAACCATGGTTACATACGTAACCTGAGACGTTCCCTTTCGAAAGGGAACTCAACACTGCGTTTGAACATGCTATGGGGAACGATATACCCACGCTGCCATGCTTGAGGGGAGTGCATGCCAAAAAATGGCTAGACAAACGTCAGAACTAGCAGTTTCAACTGAAATGCCAGAACCACTCCCACTACGGGTCATACATAGGCTGTCAGTGACAGCATTCCCTATGGCCAACAGCCCAAGCTATAAGCCTCAAAGAGGCCTTCCACAGAAGGCCTACCAAGGCCGCTCAAAGGCTTCTGGGACCAACTTCTTTTCGAAGAAAAGAGGGTACCTCTAAGGGTATGTAGCCAGGGGGCCCGAAGGTTGTGATACAACAAGCTATTGTGCTCTGAAGGAGGCCCAAACAAGAGCCTTCTGCTCCAAACAACAAACAACATCTTGTGGCAGTGTTCAAACTCTAAAGGGAGCTACATGAGAACCAAACTGAAAAGTTAGGTTCACTAAGCAAACTCAACCTGAGCTATGCAGGTGCCAACAGGCAATATACTCAGTAAAAACATTTTTTACCCTTACAGAAAGGGGAGTAAAGGAGGCCAGAATAAGGCCTACTACTACAGAAAAAGGTACTACCCTGTGGCAGCAATAGAGTTATTGGGCTCACATTGTGTAGGGCAAAATAGAACTAGAGCATTAACGACCCTGAGAGACAGGGGAATGCTTCACTTTTCATTCATACTACCCTGAGACAATATCAAGGATGGGTACTTTTCACCAAAGACAGAAACATCTGTACTGAACCCTAGGGAACAGGAGCTTAAAGAAAGCTAACACTGTTACACCGACGCTTAACATAGATCTATCTGAAGTAAAGAGTGCTAATCTCTAATACAAAACTCTAGCTATGACCAGAGGAGAAAGCTACTCTACCAAATGGTGGCTGTAAAGGCGGCCATATTGCCAATACAAAGAGATAAATCGTTCTAGCCAACCTAATGGAACTTCAGGCCCTTAATTCCCCTTCTGTTTTTTACACACCCAGGAAAAACTATACAGGAAACTAAGGTCAATATATTTAAAAATATAAATATAGACCAAGCTCACCTTCCTGCAGCTCGAAGAACGGAGACTTATCATAGCAAGGATGGAATCTATGGTTCTTTCAAGCCTGAAAGTGCCCCTTTATTACCAAGCCAGAAGGCGCGTCATCAGAAAAATTTCATCATGGGCCCAGCCCTTGGCCTGATTGTAAGAAGTGCCTGGGTAAAATTTTTTATCATTACTCAGGAGGCGGAAGAAGAAAGGAGAGGGCAGATGTAACTACCCTCATGGAGAGAAAATCAATCACTGACGCTGCTGGCGTCTGTAATTGATTACCTCCATCAAATCCTTCTTCTTCCTAGAGTCCCGCTTTCTCTGGGACCTGCTCTGAGGAGGAAGAGGTGCCCGAGAGGTCGCTGGACTTCTGGCCCTGTCTCCGAACCTCGACTCGGGATGGGCCAGGACCTCCTGTCTGTCTGGGCCCAGAATCGGATCTGAGCGGTATGCAGGTTTTAAACGCTGCCGAGCGCGCCTTCGCTTCTCTGAACTCTGAACAAAAAGTTCAGAGGGCGAAACTGGCGCATCGAGGAGAAAGCCCTTTTCTTTCTCCCCAGTCTCGGCCATGTTCAACCACAGATGCCTCTCTGTGGCCACCATTGCTGCCATTGATCTTCCTACCAAGGCTGCAGTCTGTTTAGTGGCCCGGAGAGCAAGATCCGTGGTGCGGCGCAGCTCTTCTACCGCCTCAGGGGACAGACCCTGCCCCTGATCCAGATCCTTCAGCAGATCAGCCTGGTAAGCTTGTAACACTGCCATCGTGTGCATGCACCAGCCTGACCCGCTGCCTCGTATGGCCTGCCATTCAAGCGAGATGTCATCTTAAGGGGCTTAGAAGGCAGAACCGGAGCTTTCAGTGTCAGTGCCCACCCTGTGACGAGATAGTTTGCAAACGTCTCGTCAATAGGGGCATCGACACATACCCATGCTGGCTCATTCCCTCAACATCAGCAAAATTAGCTCGCTGATGTCGGTGAATACGAGCCAAGTATGGATTCTTCCATGCCTTTTCGATCCCAACATGTAGATCGGGAAGGAATGGAAGGCTCACGGGGGCTACCGGATTATGGTCGGAAAGAAACTGTTCATCTAACCGTCCGCGAACGGTCTCTTTCTTCACGCGCTCCCATGGCAGCTGCAGCCTACCAGAAGCGTGCTCCATAACCTCAAGCATACGCGGGGCAGAGAGGTCTTGAAGTTTCAGAAGAACAGTTGCAGAATAGTTGTTCCCTTTCGAAAGGGAACTCAACACTGTGTTTGAACACGCTATGGGGAACGTCACCACGTGAACTGGTGTCTGAAAGCAATTATCAAATCTCACCAATTGTATTGGCCGGCGACAGCCTATGACGTCATAATAGACGCAACCCGGAAGTATAAAAGGAGCACCTAGAGATGCAGTCAGTATCTTTTTCGTCTTTGTTTGATAGCGATTCTTCAAATCTGGTAAGAACATTATGTCTAACAAACGTTTCAGGAAGTGTGTGGATCCATGTCCCAGGTTTTTGACACCTGATGACACACACAATCTGTACGTTTTCTGTCTGGGAGAGGAGCGTGCACGGACAGTGCTTGAGAGCGCTGTCTGTGCAAACTGTGAGCGTCTGCCTATTAGGACGCTCCGCTCTCATTTGGCCCTCTTCTCGAGGGAATCGGATCCAGCAGCGAGTGCTCTTCTTCCTCTTCAACCGCCATCTCCTACTCTCTTGGGCTTGAAGCCAGAAAAGCACTCGCTGCTGGATCCGATGATGTCAAAGAAAGAACATCATCATCATCCAGCAGCTCACCCTTGTCAGTCGCTGAGGGTTGCGAGAGATTTACACCTCTCTCAAACTCCTCAGCAAGCTCCATCTGTGAGCCCCATGATTTCAGTCACTGCTCTGCCTCAGCACGGGCGGGACCAGAACCACCGGGTACAGATGCCGGCCCCTCTTCCCTCGAGAAAAGGGCCAAACAAGAGCGGAGCGTCCTAATAGGCAGACGCTCACAGTTTGCACAGACAGTGCCCTCAAGCACTGATCGTGCATGCTCCTCTCCCAGACAGAAAACGCACAGATTGTGTGTGTCATCAGGTGTCAAAAACCTGGGACACAGATCCACACACTTGCTGAAACGTTTGTTAGACATAATGTTCTTACCAGATTTGAAGAATCGCAATCAAACAAAGCAGTCCCTGAAGACGAAAAAGATACTGACTGCTTCTCTAGGTGCTCCTTTTATACTTCCAGGTTGCGTCTATTATGACGTCATAGGCTGTCGCCGGCCAATAGGATTGGTGAGATTTGATAATTGCTTTCAGACACCGGTTCAAGTTGTTCCCTTTCGAAAGGGAACAACTGTTCTGCAGTCTGTGAGTTAGCCATCCACATAATCCTGGAACAAGTCCAATTTGTTGGAGAACATCTTTTTCATCTTTTGTGTTGTGCTGATGAAAAGTATCATACAGCGCATAAAGCTCAGCAGAACCTGTTGATGGATGACCATTGACATCAGGTGGGTCTTTTTCAACATTAGTCATGGTAAATTGAAATGAAGTCTTCACAGCAAGCAGAGAGTCGTGGTTAGTGCACTGGGGACTGTGACCTCTTTTCGCTGCCCGATTTACTTTCGCGGGAATAGGACACCTAATAAGAGCTGCCTCCAGCGCCTTCCTGCCAGTACTGTCATTTCATTACTGTATACCGGTGTGCACTGGCCGAAAGTTTACGTTCTCAAAGTCCCCGTCTTTTTGCGCTATTATGTAGACTAGTTTGTTGGTTTGTATAACATGCAAAAAAATGGATATGAGTGTCACAAGGATTACAGACGTGCCGGCTGTTGATGTGATTTAAGATAACAATAAACGAAAACGAGAATACAACTCACTGCTCTTTATGGATACATTTATTAGCTTTATTTAATAAAGTAGTAGAAAATTATCTTCATCAAAAAAGAAGACAATGAAAAAAATTTAAGTGGTTTTATTTTACATTTGACTGCATTCTTTTTTATTCCTGAATATTTATATCAGCTGTTAGACATCAGACTGCTTGGAATAGGCCTGTTATTGTCACAGAGTCAGCTACACCATCCACCCATCAGCACCAGATCCACCCACTCGTTCACTCTCCCCGGAATTCTAATCACCTGCACCTGTTCACCCTCATCAAGTCACCCTTTATAAGCCACCACTCCCTTCACTTAAGTGTCTGGACTCGTCACTCGACTACAGACACCATACTCACCCATACTCACCTGAGTTCTTACCTTGTCATCCTGATCCTGATCCTGATCCTGATCCTGATCCTCGTCTTCAGTCTCATCGTCTTCGTTATCCTGTTCCCTGTTCGTCTGCCTGCTTCACCACCACGCTACCTGCATCAGAAAGACTGTGTCACTATCCAGCTACAAATATCCTTACCTGTTGTGTTCCTGCTCTGCTCACGTTTACCTGCAATAAAGAACTGTTTTATATCACTTACCTCATCTGTCCTCTTCTGTTTGTGACAATTATATAGCTGGTAGGCCTACTTTAAAAAAAAATTATATTATCATTTTATTAATTTTTTGTCTTTTGATGTTATTTTATATTAGTTTATCTTGCCTAATTGCTTGATGACTTTAAACAATAAGTTATTAATTGCTTAATACCATTGCTTTGATATAATACTTTTATACAACCCTGTGTATATATATTTACAGTTGCAAGAAAAAGTATGTGAACCACTTGCAGAATCTGTGAAAATGTGCAAAATTTTTATAAAATAAGAGAGATCATACAAAATGCATGTTATTTTTTATTTAGTACTGTCCTGAGTAAGATATTTTACATAAAAGATGTTTACATATAATCCATAAGACAAAAAAATAGCTGAATTTATTAAAATGACCCAGTTCAAAAGTTTGTGAACCATTGATTCTTAATACTGTGTGTGGTTGCCTGGATGATCTACGACTGTTTTTTTGTTGTGTGGTGGTTGTTCATGAGTACCTTGTTTATTCTGAGCAGTTAAACTGAGCTCTGTTCTTCAGAAAAAATCTAAATACTAAATAATAAATAACATGCATTTTATATTATCTCCCTTATTTTGTTAAAATTATTAACATTTTCACAGATTGTGAAAGTGGTTCACATACTTTTTCTTGCAACTGTAGATAAAATAAGTAAAAACAATAACATTTATTTGCATTAATTTATTGGTCTGTTTTGTTATTTTGTAAGAAATCCTTATTAGGTGCATGGCACCAGATGTGGGCCTCCATGGCCACAAAAGAATGAAGAGCGGTGGGGCCCACATCAGTGTTTTTTCAGGGGGCCCAGAATTCCTTAGCTACGGCCCTGATTTTGACTGTTCTGTACTGTAATTATTGTGACATAAACTGCAAAAAAAAAAAGCAAGGTTGGAAGTTTGGAAAGAAATTCAGAACCATGGTGACTTTGATATATATATAGTACTCTGAATTTTCATCACATCAAGAATGAAATACTAAACAGATGCTCCACAAATTTTCTCAAACACTGTGTCCTAAGTGATTCTTGTTTTCGTCTCCACCCTCAAACGGAGGAGATGATCCATTTTAGAAATTTTAGAGTCTATGCCACATTGTTTTAAAAGTTTTCTCAAAGCCTCAACCTGTGAAAATAAAGATGCAACAATACTAAGAAAAAAACATGCTGCACTTGGGCAGACATCTTTTTTGCAGCCTTACTTAAAACATCAGAAAGACTTTTCATTTGATCCAGGCATGACCAGACAATTAATTTGATCCAGGCATGACCAGATTATTTTATAGTAATGTTAAATCCTATAATTAAACCAAAAAAGTGTGTTGGATTTACATGACATCAGTCCCACATGAATCAATTAAGTTAAACATAATTTGTTCATGTAAATTCAACATCATGGAATGAAATCATTTGTGACCCAAGTGACCCAATTACGTAGTCTCAAAGTGAATTTTATATGGTTCCCTGACATGATTCAGTCATCCAATTTCATATATACACTGCCCGGCCAAAAAAAGTCGCTGTTTGGATTTTAATGGGCAAATACTTAAGAGTCTATGGATGGATCATTATTACAGTGATTATTATGTTTCTAGCATGTTATATGTTTGGCAACAGTTCTTTTAACCCTAAAAGATGGAGTGTGTAGCTTTTCATTTCTTAAACAAGACTTATTAAGGCCATATTCCAGGATGACAATTTCAAGATTCATCAGGCTGAAATTGTAAAAAAAATTTTTTGGGAGGGAGCGTGAAGAATCATTTTCATACATAAATTGGCACCTCTGAGTCCTGTCCTTAATTTCATTAAAGGTCTTTGGGATGTGCTGGAGGAAACTTTACAGTGTGCTCACCTCTTGCATTGTCAATACAAGATCTTGACCAAAAATTAATGCACCTCTTGATGGAAATAAATGTTGTAATGTTATTTCCATCAAGAGATGCATCAATTTTTAGTCAAGATCTTGTATTGACAATGCAAGAGTACTGCACTCTGTAAAGTCTCCTCCAGCACATCCCAAAAACTTACACTGAGGTTAAGGTCAGGACTCAGAGTTGCCAATTCATGTGTGAAAATTATTCTTCATGCTCTCTGAACTATTCTTTCACAGTTTTAACCCTGATGAATATTGGCATTGTCATTCTGGAATATGGTCAGATGTGTCATGGTTGTTTAAGAAATGAAAAGCTACACACTCTATCTTTTAGGGTTAAAAGAACCGTTGTCAAACATAAAACATGCTAGAAACATAATAATCACTGTAATAATGATCTATTCATAGATTCTTAAGTTTTTGCCTATTAAAATCCAAACAGCGACTTTTTGGGGGGCCTGGGCAGTGTATTTTAGTGTCACACAACTGAATTATAAATCTCCGTTAGCTATACAAACTTTTAACTAGCAATAACATACATCAGCATCTTAAATACGAAGCATCAAATATTCCTTCAGCAAAGCAGTCACAATATGAGCTATATCAGTCCACAGCCTAAGCAAATGCTCCACTCTTCTCCACAATGGTAACTTAAATGGTTCTAATAATTCCAACATTAAACACTATTACACTATCAAGTATCCCTCTTTTCTCATCTTGATCAAAAACACATAAAATAACACTTAATTTCAACATTTACTCTCTGTTGATTCAGCCATATGCAATCTGCGTGCTGGGAACTAACAAGCACTGTCCAGTTTCAGTTAATGCAACACAAATCATTCATGTCATCCCAACACAAACATATTAAGTAAACTTCAATTTTATTGAACACAATCAAATTAAGCTAGGTCAAAATGTATAGCAATTGTGTTGCTTTACCTCATTTTAATTAAGCAATTGAACAAGCAGCAAAATTATTATTTTTTTTTTTTCCAATGTGAATACATATGGGTTTTTCAAATATAATATATTTCAAAAGTGGCCAGCGATGGAAGTCTTGCTCATTGTGTGGTCCCAAGGCACACTTTAATTTTATTTATTTATTTATTTTATTTTATTTTTTATTGTCATTTTGCTTTGTGACAATGAAATGGTGAAAAGCACAGCAAAGTTACAATGTCTTATAACTCACATTGAAGTTCATTAATTCATTTGAAAGTCATTCTTCTGTAATGTCAATGTATGCCTGTTCTTCCAAAGGCTTTTTTGGACTGAGCTTGGAGTACTCAGTGTTAAACACCAATTTGCTGGTTCTGGTTTGGGGACCAATCCATGGTGGCCATTGCAGGTGACACAACAAATGCATTGCCTGGAGAGTTGACAAACAGTACAAAAAGAAAACAAAAACAAACAAGGAAACAGTCACTGAGAGTTCTTACAATTCTTAGTATACTTTAGTATACTAAACACTTTAGTATAGGGAACACATATTCACTATTAACTATGATTTTTCCCTCAATAAATTCCTAATGTACTGCTTATTAATAGTTAGTAAGGTAGTTGTTAGGTCTAGGTATTGGGTAGGATTAAAAATGTAGAATAAGGTCAAGCAGATTAAGGCATTAATATGTGCTTAATAAGTACTAATAAACAGCCAATATTCTAGTAATATGCATGCTAATAAGCAACTAGTTAAAAGACCCTAAAATAAAGACAGTAAAATAAATGACAGTTTATCAGCATCCCTCCACCACCTCATCTCCTCACTTCTAGTTCTCTCTAATCTTACCACATCGGGGGGAGAACTCTGGGTTCAGGCCAAAATTCCGAGCTCGGAGCCCTCCCCCTTGACAGCACGCCAAATACGCTTAACCTTTACTCTACTTAATTATATGTAAGTGTGAATTTGTGAATTTTGAGATAAATGAGGTAAATGTCTTTCAGTGAGTGAGGTTAAGAATTCTCCTTCAGACTTTGATGACCAAGTTGACCATGAAGAATTCTGGCATTCTGTTGGTCATGAAATTGTGTGCAGAGGCTTTGTGAAAGGTGAATATAAAGTTTTGGTAACACTTTATTTTAGGGTCTTTTAACTAGTTGCTTATTAGCATGCATATTACTAGAATATTGGCTGTTTATTAGTACTTATTAAGCACATATTAATGCCTTAATCTGCATGACCTTATTCTACATTCTTAATCCTACCCAATACCTAGACCTAACAACTACCTTACTAACTATTAATAAGCAGTACATTAGGAGTTTATTGAGGGAAAAGTCAATAAATAGTGAATATATAGTTAATAGTGAATATGTGTTCCCTATACTAAAGTGTTACCGTTGTTAATAAGTTGATTAACTGATCCACTCATGTTAATTAGGTTAATTATCTGAAGCTGCTCCTCCCGAACTTTGTTAATAAAACATCATTAAATGTTATAATGTGTTGGGCATTGTAAAAGATGATACCTACTCACCTGCCAAAAAAAAAAAAAGTATGGTAACACTTTATTTTAGGATCTTTTAACTAGCTGCTTATTAGCATGCATATTACTAGAATATTGGCTGTTTATTAGAACTTATTAGGCACATATTAATGCCTTATTTTGCATGACCTTATTCTATATTCTTAATCCTACCCAATACCTAAACTTAACAACTACCTTACTAACTATTAATCAGTGTTGGGGGTAACTCATTAGAAGTAACTTGAGTTACGTAATCAGATGACTTTTTCTAGTAACTAGTAAAGTAATGCATTACTTTTTCAGTTTACAACAAAATATCTGAGTTATTTTTTTAAATAAGTAACGCAAGTTACTTTTTCACATTTTTTGACTGACAGCTCTCCTGTACCCATGTTGAGAGAAATAAAGTGCAGAGGCGTTGTGTGTGCTGTGTGAACATGATGATTATTGTAGTTCTAGACTACATGTGAACATGCATTTACTCATCTCATTTGCACAAAAACATTCAGTATTTCTCAAAATGAATGAAAACAGTGAAATGCAATCTCAGAATTATGCAAACCTGTAATAATTAACTATATTAAATTACACAAATATACTTATATGTATTGCACAAATATACTTGTATGTATTTAATCTCACTTTATTAACCAATGTCTTTGCTTGCTGACCTTCAATGATCTAATTCAACCATGCTAATAAGCAAAAAAATACTTTCGATTAGATTTAGAAATAAGAGTGTTGAACTTCCTTCTCCTGTATCCTATTCTTCTTTAATCCCGAATGTCAGCACAACTGAACAGTTTGTTTGAGCTGCGCCCTCTACTGTACAGGTGTAAATATGCCTTTCCTTGCCTGAGGCTTATTCATTTCACTTTTGGTGTGAAAGGGCCTTAACATTTGGCAAAAATATAACTTCTTTTTGTTCTTATTAAAAAACAAACAAGCAAGCCCAGCCCAGGTGAGTAAAAGTAATGCAAAAGTAATGTAACACATTACTTTTCATACAAAGCAATTAGTTACTTTTTTAGGGAGTAATGCAATATTGTAATGCATTACATTTAAAAGTAACTCCCCAACACTGCTATTAATAAGAAGTAAATTAGGTGTTTATTCAGGCAAAAGTCGTAGTTAACAGTGAATATGTGTTCCCTATACAAGTGTTACCAAATATTTTGTGTAAGTCCATAATGACAACAGGTGGATGATTATCACAGTTTACACATGAAAAATTACAATCATGTGTTGTTAAGGTGTCATGGTTTGGATATTTCCTCTGGTTTGGGTCATATTATGTAAACTGCATTTATGACAAATTAGTGTACATATTACAGAGTTAATCACAAATTTTTAGGGGGGCTGCGTGGAAATTTAGGAGGGTGCTAAATGGGCCTGGTGATGCCTCTGGTTTGATTATCAATGATGATAATAATATAGGGCTACTGTCACTTTAAAACCTAATGCATGGATTCAATATACTGAATATATTGAATACTCGCCAATATAGGCATTTTGACATAATTTTGAGTGAAACCTATTTGACCGTTAAAGTCGAATTAGATTAATTGGACCGTGGATTAAGTGCATAAGTGTTTGCGGGAATATCCCGCTTTATAATCTCCAATAGAGTCCTCTTCCTCTGCTTGCCACCTCTGCATTCTCCACTGCCTGCGTCTCCACCCTGTGCAGTTTGTGTCCGATTTAGAATTACTTATAGCAGAGTTCAAAAATCATTGCCATATGTATAATATTTTTGTCAATATAAGCCTATTTTATATGCTGTTGTTAGACTTGTAATCGCTGATATGCAATAATTAAAAGTTACATTGATTTACAAACTGCTGCTCTTTTTGTTTAGACGCTTTTTTTATGATTTGTGGCATCTAGCCAACCATGATACCACTCCCTTGAATACATAAACTATTTGACAGAATGGTATTTATGTTGTATTAGGTTTATTAGATCTCTTACATGCTGCAACCATTGTAGGAATAGTTAATTGTCCCTGCTTGCTTTACTTTCTCTGTCAGTGGAGGTGATGGTTCAAATGTTGTTGACTTTGCGATTGCTGATCGATTGCTCCTGTCTGCCTTGCTGCTGAGTGGTTTGCTTCTGTAGCTCCGCATAGCTCTGTTTTGAATCTCTATTTACTATCATTCCTTGTTTTTTATATTACAAAATATAATTCACTAATCACCATATATCTGATATTGTGTAATAATATCACATTAATCTGACGTCGCTAGCTTTTTTTAAAAATCTAAATCGCTATCACAACGCGTTAGCATTTCGCTAGCCTGTCATCCCTGCCTACTGTGTTTTTCTCTCGTGTGCTCCTTTTCCCACGAGTCCATCAAACAACTGTGGTAAAGCCGGAATCAGGGAGACGCATGTGTCGCATTCTTTAATGGTCCGCCTGGAAACAAATGCCGTAACGCCAAACCCCCTCGCAGAAGAATAACGCCGTTGTCTTTACAATTGTGACAATGAGCACTTACCAAGATCATCTAATCGCTGGATTTTCAAAAGTATGTGAAGTTTGCGGCCCAATTGTTGCAGTAAACTTGCATAATGTTCTTGAATGAATAATTTATTAGATGCACACCGGTCTGTGTATTGTAGGGCTATCGACTTTACATTTTCACGCCCCTAAACATAACTCGGAACCAAACTAACTGTGATTGGTTGCGTTACACGTCAGTCTGGAGGTCTGGCTACACGAGACTACTTTAAATGAGTCCACCCCTCAAGGTTACTCTGTTATAAACCCGAGCCTCGTCTGAAAGGCAAAGGGGGAGGCGTTGCTGTAATTTATAGTACAAACCCGATTCCAAAAAAGTTGGGACACTGTACAAATTGTGAATAAAAAAGGAATGCAATGATATGGAAGTTTCAAATTTCAATATTTTATTCAGAATACAACATAGATGACATATCAAATGTTTAAACTGAGAAAATGTATCATTTTAAGGGAAAAATAAGTTTTTAAGACCTGGGCTGGGCTTGCTTGTTTGTTTTTTAATAAGAACAAAAAGAAGTTATATTTTTGCCAAATGTTAAGGCCCTTTCACACCAAAAGTGAAATGAATAAGCCTCAGGCAAGGAAATTTAAAATAAGATTTTAAATTTCATGGCATCAACACATCTCAAAAAAGTTGGGACAAGGCCATGTTTACCACTGTGTGGCATCCCCTCTTCTTTTTATAACAGTCTGCAAACGTCTGGGGACTGAGGAGACAAGTTGCTCAAGTTTAGGAATAGGAATGTTGTCCCATTCTTGTCTAATACAGGCTTCTAGTTGTTCAACTGTCTTAGGTCTTCTTTGTCGCATTTTCCTCTTTATGATGCGCCAAATGTTTTCTATGGGTGAAAGATCTGGACTGCAGGCTGGCCATACCCGGATCCTTCTTCTACGCAGCCATGATGTTGTAATTGATGCAGTATGTGGTCTGGCTTTGTCATGTTGGAAAATGCAAGGTCTTCCCTGAAAGAGACGACGTCTGGATGGGAGCATATGTTGTTCTAGAACTTGGATATACCTTTCAGCATTGATGATGCCTTTCCAGATGTGTAAGCTGCCCATGCCACACGCACTCATGCAACCCCATTCCCCCATACCATCAGAGATGCAGGCTTCTGAACTGACATAACAACTTGGGTTGTCCTTGTCCTCTTTAGTCCGGATGACATGGCGTCCCAGTTTTCCAAAAAGAACTTCAAATTTTGATTCGTCTGACCACAGAACAGTTTTCCACTTTGCCACAGTCCATTTTAAATGAGCCTTGGCCCAGAGAAAACACCTGCGCTTCTGGATCATGTTTAGATATGGCTTCTTTTTTGACCTATAGAGTTTTAGCCGGCAACGGTGAATGGCGCAATGGATTGTTTTCACCGACAATGTTTTCTGGAAGTATTCCTGAGCCCATGTTGTGATTTCCATTACAGTAGCATTCCTGTATGTGATGCAGTGCCGTCTAAGGGCCCGAAGATCACGGGCATCCAGTATGGTTTTCCGGCCTTGACCCCTTACGCACAGAGATTGTTCCAGATTCTCTGAATCTTTGGATGATATTGTGCACTGTAGATGATGATAACTTCAAACTCTTTGCAATTTTTCTCTGAGAAACTCCTTTCTGATATTGCTTCACTATTTTTTGCCGCAGCATTGGGGGAATTGGTGATCCTCTGCCCATCTTGACTTCTGAGAGACACTGCCACTCTGAGAGGCTCTTTTTATACCCAATCATGTTGCCAATTGACCTAATAAGTTGCAAATTGGTCCTCCAGCTGTTCCTTATGTGTACATTTAACTTTTCCGGCCTCTTATTGCTACCTGTCCCAACTTTTTTGGAATGTGTAGCTCTCATGAAATCCAAAATGGCATGACATTTCAAAATGTCTCACTTTCAACATTTGATATGTTATCTATATTCTATTGTGAATAAAATATAAGTTTATGAGATTTGTAAATTATTGCATTCCTTTTTTATTCACAATTTGTACAGTGTCCCAACTTTTTTGGAATCGGGTTTGTAATATGTTCTGTATTACTCAGAAGTCTTTCAAATATAATTCCTTCAAAGTGATGGTGCTTTATGTAACGTTATGTAGTGTAGATGATAAATCCCATTTGACATTTGTGTTGGCTACTGTATACAGGCCACCAGGGCACCATACAGACTTTATCAAAGAATTAGATTAGATATTAGATATCACCAATTAGATATCACTGCTTTATGTCACGTCAAAATCAAACGTGAAAAACCTAAAAACATGATGACTGCTGGGGTTTTAGTGAGCAATCAGCTTGGTGAAATTAAAGATACATCTTCGTGTCTGTGACAGTGTTTACCGAGCATGACTGATGATCGAAATAAGTTGACTATTAAAAATAACAGCTGAAAATCAATACACAAATAAAATAAATTGTTTAAATTGTTACTGCCTTTAGTTATTATTTTGGAATATGTAAAAATGCTTAAAACACTAACTTGATGAGACTGACTTGGTTTTAATAAATAGAACATTAATTACATTGGTAATGTAAAAATACAAAATAGAATTGTATTTGGTTTCTTTTTTTCTTTTTTGATGTAAAGTACTTTAATGTAAAATAATGTTCATTTAACAAGGAAAATG
Organism: Ctenopharyngodon idella; assembly: GCF_019924925.1. NCBI lineage: Eukaryota > Metazoa > Chordata > Actinopteri > Cypriniformes > Xenocyprididae > Ctenopharyngodon > Ctenopharyngodon idella. Next base: position 30,163,167 of record NC_067223.1, read on the forward strand.
TGACAACGTTAAAAGTAACGGACATGAATTTACATTTGATTTATAAAAAAATAAAAATAAATAAAAAACTGAGGTCACTGTTTGCCTCCTCACTTCAGAGCACCACTGCACGCCACTGATTTAGCCATAGCTGCAACACCACCTCCCTCTTACAAATATGGTAGAACTATCACTTCTAACACTAAAGATTGCTTTATGAATAATCTTTCAGATCAGTTTAATCTCCTTAGCATACCAGATAGCTTAGAAGAACTCGATGTTGCAACAGAAACTAACTCTTTTTTCTCCAGCACATTAGACACAGTCGCTCCTTTGCACTTAAAGAAGATTAAGGAAAATTGTCCAACGCTGTGGTACAAAGAGCACACTCAGGCCCTTAAGAGAGCAGCCAGAAAAATGGAGCGCAGCTGGAAGAAAACAAAACTAGAGGTTTTTCACATCTCATGGGAAAAAAAGCATTTTTGCATACAGAAAGGCCTTAAAAACTGCTGGATCTGCTTATTTTTCAACTATCTTAGAAGAAAACAAACACAACCCTAGGTATTTATTTGATACAGTGGCTAAATTAACGAGAAATAAACCTTCAACTTCTGATGTTTCCAAACAGCACAGCAGTAATGACTTTATGAACTTCTTTACTTGCAAGATTGATAATATTAGAGAGAAAATTATAACCATGCAACCTTCTACTACAGTATCACATCAGACCATGCATTGTAGTGTCCCTGAGGAAAAATTCCATTCATTCATTCAAGTCAAGTTGTGTTAGACCCTATACCGAACTAAGCTATTGAAAGAGATGCTTCCAGAGGTCATAGATCCTCTTCTTGTAACATATCTAGCCTCCGCCAGACCGCCTTCCATATAGGGCTGTGCGATAGGACGATATATATCGTTACCACGAAATAAAATGTCTATCGTTAGAGATTGTGCTATATCGTATATATCGTAGTATTGCACTATTGACACTTAAGAGCGATGAAATGCATGAATGAGACAAACAAATGGTTTTAAACCGTTTAAGTGCAATTAGCAGCGAAAGACAACTCATTGCAGCATATGCACGCGCTCTCTAAAGAGACTGTTTCTTAGCGCCATCTGAGAGACGCGCGACATGAAGCCACTGTTCATAGAGCGCGTGAGGACTGAACTGAGTGCTTTTTGCTGACTAATTGGGCTGGAACGGTTAAATGCACATACCTATGTGTCAAAGTGACTATGTATTTGCAAGTAAACAGAGCCATTTATGTCTTAAGTGAAAGTACAGTTGAGAGAGACAAGGCTCGAGTTACAGTTTTTGCCCATTACTTACACACTAAAACCGAATGCTTAGACCAAAGCCTCAATACCTAAACTTCTTTTAGCATATCTTAAACAGAGTGTAACCATAGCTTAAACACATTGTCAACTTTGCACTTTGTTTGCAATTCTGTAACACACTTATTGCAAAACACTACACACGTTTTCTTACATTAGACACTTTGTTCAAAAACGAAATCACCTGTTATCATAGGGAAAACACTCTGTTCAAAATGCAAAAGTCATCTGGCAATTGTAAGCACTTACATATACACCTGAAAACAGAACACCAATCGGTCTGAGCCTTAGCACTACAAATAGGCCTCAGGTAAGCCATTTTTAGAACTTTGCAAGCATGGAGGCAATGAGAGTCAGAGTAAGAGGAGGACAAAGAGAGAGAAGAGTCGGACGTGGAAGAGGACGAGGACAAAGATGAGGACCAGTGCGGAGACGTGTATCAGATGACATCAGGACTATTCTGGTGGACCATGTGATAAATCATGGCCTGTCCATGAGGGAGGCTGGGCAAAGAGTCCATCCTAACCTCAGTTGCTACACAGTAGCATCGATAATAAGGACATTCCGACTGGAGAACAGGTATATCTTCATATATATAAATATATACATATATATACAGTGGGTACGGAAAGTATTCAGACCCCCTTAAATTTTTCACTCTTTGTTATATCGCAGCCATTTGCTAAAATCATTTAAGTTCTTTTTTTTTCCTCATTAATGTACACACAGCACCCCATATTGACAGAAAAACACAGAATTGTTGACATTTTTGCAGATTTATTAAAAAATAAAAACTGAAATATCACATTAAGTATTCAGACCCTTTGCTGTGACACTCATATATTTAACTCAGGTGCTGTCCATTTCTTCTGATCATCCTTGAGATGGTTCTACACCTTCATTTGAGTCCAGCTGTGTTTGATTATACTGATTGGACTTGATTAGGAAAGCCACACACCTGTCTATATAAGACCTTACAGCTCACAGTGCATGTCAGAGCAAATGAGAATCATGAGGTCAAAGGAACTGCCTGAAGAGCTCAGAGACAGAATTGTGGCAAGGCACAGATCTGGCCAAGGTTACAAAAAAAATTCTGCTGCACTTAAGGTTCCTAAGAGCACAGTGGCCTCCATAATCCTTAAATGGAAGACGTTTGGGACGACCAGAACCCTTCCTAGAGCTGGCCGTCCGGCCAAACTGAGCTATCGGGGGAGAAGAGCCTTGGTGAGAGAGGTAAAGAAGAACCCAAGGATCACTGTGGCTGAGCTCCAGAGATGCAGTCGGGAGATGGGAGAAAGTTGTAGAAAGTCAACCATCACTGCAGCCCTCCACCAGTCGGGGCTTTATGGCAGAGTGGTCCAACGGAAGCCTCTCCTCAGTGCAAGACACATGAAAGCCCGCATGGAAGGACTCCAAGATGGTGAGAAATAAGATTCTCTGGTCTGATGAGACCAAGATAGAACTTTTTGGCCTTAATTCTAAGCGGTATGTGGGTAGAAAACCAGGCACTGCTCATCACCTGTCCAATACAGTCCCAACAGTGAAGCATGGTGGTGGCAGCATCATGCTGTGGGGGTGTTTTTCAGCTGCAGGGACAGGACGATTGGTTGCAATCGAGGAAAAGATGAATGCGGCCAAGTACAGGGATATCCTGGACGAAAACCTTCTCCAGAGTGCTCAGGACCTCAGCCTGGGCCGAAGGTTTACCTTCCAACAAGACAATGACCCTAAGCACACAGCTAAAATAACGAAGGAGTGGCTTCACAACAACTCTGTGACTGTTCTTGAATGGCCCAGCCAGAGCCCTGACTTAAACCCAATTGAGCATCTCTGGAGAGACCTAAAAATGGCTGCCCACCAACGTTTACCATCCAACCTGACAGAACTGGAGAGGATCTGCAAGGAGGAATAGCAGAGGATCCCCAAATCCAGGTGTGAAAAACTTGTTGCATCTTTCCCAAAAAGACTCGTGGCTGTATTAGATCAAAAGGGTGCTTCTACTAAATACTGAGCAAAGGGTCTGAATACTTAGGACCATGTGATATTTCAGTTTTTCTTTTTTAATAAATCTGCAAAAATGTCAACAATTCTGTGTTTTTCTGTCAATATGGGGTGCTGTGTGTACATTAATGAGGAAAAAAATTAACTTAAATGATTTTAGCAAATGGCTGCAATATAACAAAGAGTGAAAAATTTAAGGGGGTCTGAATACTTTCCGTACCCACTGTATATATATATATATATATATATATATATATATATATATATAGTGTACCTACTGTATGTGTCACATGATTCTGTATCATACTGTAATCAGTATTACTGTACAAACTGTACTATACAAAAATGGGTAGTGCTGTGAAGTATATGTAAAGGAATACCATTGTGATGTTACAGTACTGTGTACAGTTTGAAAGTACAGTATGTGAAAAAGAACCTAACCAATGACATCTTGTGGTGGCATTTTCTACAGAATGGTTGGACGACCTCCTCAAGGTGGAGAGGAACGGCTCTTCACTCAACAACAAGTTGAGTTCAACCATCATTGAAATGGTGCGAGAAAATACAGTTTTTTATAGACGCTAGGACACATTTCTCAATACTTAGGTCACTTTTGCAAAACTCTTCACACAGTGAGCACAACAGAAGTCTATGTGGGCTAAACTGAGGATCAATTATCATTGCTTTGGCACAAAATGCATTCAATGACTACATCTCTCAAATTTCATGAATTCTTTTCTCACTCAGACACAACAACTGCCAAAACTCTGTACGTACAGGCCAATTTGCACATGCTTACATACTGTTTTCAAAACTGTTAAACTTAAGTTCAAAACAATAACATACAGTTTTTTACAATCGCTAGGACACATTTCTCAATACTTAGGTCACTTTTTCAAAACTCTTCACACAGTTCTCCTAACCAACTTTCATCTTGGCACAGAGGTTAACTTCACATTCAAAATGCACCAAATCTACCAAAACACTTCATACATGTCTCAAATCAATTCATTCTTCCAGAACACTAGCAAAGGTTTTCACTGAGCAAACACACTTTGTCACTCATAAAACATCGACCTAAAAACACTAACATCAGATAGCATTATACAATGTTTTCTTTTTTTAAATTTCTTTACAAAACAAGAATGACACTCTCTACTGCTTATAATTCACTGCAGTTTATGTTACATGGTCCATGTTTACATTACAGAACAAAATTATTCCTAAGTTTCCCCTTTTGAATTGATGGTAATGAAATTGAAAGACTAATGCTTGTTTGTGTAGGTGTTCAGTTTCATCTAATTGTTTTGATAGTATTTGATTTTTTAGATTCAGAATATATTTCATAACTATATTACTGTAGAAATGTAGCAAATTTCTGTCTTATTCAGTTTTGTATTATGTTATTGTTTTGAACTTAAGTTTAACAGTTTTGAAAACAGTATGTAAGCATGTGGTCAGGGTCAGCATTTTTACGCTAAGTCACATCCTACAGAAACATAACTTCAGAATGAAGCAGCTGCACAGGGTGCTATTTGAGAGGAACAGTGTCAGGGTCAAGGATCTGTGCCATGATTGTGTGCAGGTATGTGTTACTTTACTTTACATACTATATATTGTGATGTGGGAATGAGGGTTTATGCTGCCACCTGCCCTGCCTGTAGCTTGTAGTTTTTGTCTATACTGACCCAACCCAGCCCCTACTTGTGTGAAAATATAGACATTGTAGTTACTGTATGTGTTTTCAGTAACACTATTCAATATTTTCTGTTACAGACAGTTCTGGATTTTGATGCTGCCGAACTGCCACGAGTTCATCTACGTGAATGAGGCAGGCATCAATCTGGCCAAAACCAGGCGTCGGTGTTGTAACGTAGTTGGACAAAGGGGTTATTGTAAATGTCCCTGGGCAGCGTGGGGGAAATATCACCTTGTGTGCTGCAATTAGTGTCCAAGGAGTCCTGCATCACCATGCCACTCTAGGTCCCTATAATACAGGACAGATCGTTGCATTTCTAGATGCACTACATGCAGTTGTGCAGGACAGACCACAGCAGCCCAGGTTTGTTGTCACCTGGGATAATGTTAGTTTCCACCGGGCTGCTCTGGTCCGAGATTGGTTCAACAACCAAAACCATTTCACACTTTTATACCTGCCTCCTTACAGCCCCTTTCTAAATGCAATCAAGGAATTCTTTTCAGCTTGGCAGTGGAAAGTATATGATCGGCAACCACATGCCCGCATGACTCTTCTGCAAACAATGGAAGAGGCATGCGGAGACATTGAGATGGGATTGATCCAAGGGTGGATTCGGCACACAAGGCAATATTTTCCCCAGTGCCTAGTCCGCGAGGACATCGCCTGTGAGGTTGACGAGGTCTTGTGGCCAGATCCGAACAGAAGGCAGGATCCATAAGCCCCCACCACACACACATGCACACACACACACACAAAAAACAAGTATATGTTTTTTTTTTCCCCCCAGTAGCAATTTATCCAGTAATTGTTTTTTTTTTTTTTTACTTTTGTTTTGTTGCTAAATTTGATGATTTGTGATTCTATTTTTCTTTATTTCTGTAAGAATGTTTGTTTTTTGTAAAAACTCTTGTTTGATTACTGCAGAAATTCTACTTTTGAGTTTTACAGAAGACTGAGTCTGAAGACTGAAAATGACAATAAAAATAGAAACACAAAGACTGCAGTGTTTTATATAAAGCCCATCAGTGTGTTGCTGGTGATATGAAAGAGTAATTCAAATGGTTCTTGTGTGTATGGTTTTGTTGCAAGAATTTCGTTTTTAGAAGGGAGTGTTAAGTTTTGATTGTTTCATTTTGGCATAGATGTGAGTTGTTAATCTCCAAGTGCTATGTCTGATTGGCTTGTGTGTAGAGTTTTGACATAATGAGCCAAATTCTGCAAAAAGTGTGTAAGCAATAGGCAAAAACTGTAATGGATTGGTGCAGTCAGTCTTAAAGGGACAGCATCCAAATTTACCTGCTGTCATTATTAATGCTAATCAAACAACAAAAAAGAGAGAAAATCTCTTACTGCTTGCTTTTGTAATGTTAATAAGAATAAATGTATATTTAATTTACACAGTAAAGACTATGCATTGTTTTTTATACCTTTGATTACTTTATACATTTTCTAGTGTTTTAAATTTTTTCATGTAGGTCTATTTCGTCTGTCTTTGTTCTATTGTAGTTTGTTTTCTTTGCTCTTTCTTTATCACAGTTTATTTGTCTTCAGTAAGCTTGAGAGTTTTTTAGGCTAGTATTAATTTTTTAAATTATATTGAAATTGATGATAATTATGAAATTTCAATGATATGGAAATTTTTGATATCATAAAAATCTTATTTAAAGCAAAAATAACTATATCGTGATATATATCGTTATCGTGATGTAAAATTACTCATGTTGTGATATAAGATTTTGGTCATATTGCCCAGCCCTACTTCCATATTCAAGTTACAAAGAAAGTGTAAACTGGCGTCGCGTCAGTTACACTTTTTCCGCAAGTTGAATAGGGAAGGCGTAGCTTTTTTGAACTGCAAGAGTTTTACACTTTCTTCGTACACTGAATACGGAAGGCGATCTGGCATTCTTGGTAAGAGGAAACAACCACAAAATTATACATATTGCATATATGCATGTCATAATTATACAACAGTTAATTCTTGAATCAGTTAGTTGTACTTCTAATTGGCCCTGTCAAAGTAACTGGCAATGTTGTGTCTAAAATGTTATATTATTATATTTTACTGTAGCTTATTGACCTGCATACATAAAATATGACAGTATTAGTTAAAATTAGCAAAGTCTGATTACCCTGAATTGAATTCAGCATGAGCTCCCAGCAAAAGATTGTGTCTTCCTCCATTTCTCTGAGGTTGCTTCCCTTCTCACTCCAGCAAATTGCTGGCTCTGATTCTGAATTTGTCTCTGAGTTTGGTAAGTTCTTTCTGCCGTTCATAAACAAGGGAAGGAATACCTTCCAGTTTTGTTCAACAGTCTGCCACAAATTGCCACAGGAGTTCATACCATCCTTAAATTGATGATCATGTCTGCTGTTCTAAAAAGAAATTTCCTGTATATTATATAATGAATATATATATATTCATTATATAACATACAGGAAATTTCTTTTTAGAACAGCATGTTTTTTTTTTAAACATACAATCCAGTGTCCTCCACAAGAATTGGCACCCTTTGTAAATATGAGCATGTATAAATTGTAAAGTCAAGTCATCATTTATATAGCGCTTTTTACAATACAGATTGCAGCTTCAGTGATAATTGGAAAATTAATGGACAGAGATTGCATGTAAGATGTAAGAGAATTTGGCTTTACAGCAGCTCTAGGAAAAATTATTACTGAGCTAAAGAAAGTTTTTGATTGAATCAATTCTGTTGATTCAGAAGACTTCAATGCGTTCTTGCCGTTCATTTATGTGTTTAGTCTAATAGGTATGCATGTTTGAATGTGTATGTGCGCAGATGCTTAATCTAGTCGCCAAATTACTTGTCTGGTCCACATAATACGGAATTATTATTCCCTTCTAAAACTTTGGAACGCCTAAATGAAATGAATGAAAGCCTAAAAGGATAAACAACTAAGACAATTGTCTTAGTTGTTTATCCTTTTAGGCTTTCATTCAGAATATTCATATAAATAAAATACACTTTTACAAAACAAAATACACTTCCTACAAAACATGTCTGTCATCATTATTGGCACCTCTTCAAATTCCAGTGAGTAAAAATCTAACTGAAGTATATTCCCCTATAGTAGAAAAAATATTACACTTAGGCACAATTTATTTATATGTACTTTAGTATAACTATATTAAAATTATTAAATGGATGCTGCCTTATTGGGAGAATAAAAACCCACCCAACACCTTCCCCTAACCCTACCCAATAAATACTTTTAATATTATTAAGCACTCATTAGGCAGTTTATTTCCACTTTTAGAACATTATTTTCATTTTATTGAAAATGTATGTGATGGGAAAATAGAGAACAGCAAGCTAGGCAAAAGGCAGATTCGAGTTATAGGCTGCAAACGTTCTCACTCTTGCTGCACCAATGAACACGTTAAAATTCTGTGCCTCCTGAGTGGCCCAGCCAGACATTGGTGGGCAGAACTAGTTTAAATATCGTTTGCTAACAATTGATGCTATTTGCATTTAATGTAAATTAGACACTCCGTTATAAGCTTGTGAAAAGTTAACAAATAAACCAAATCTAATAGATAAACTAAGCTGGCTGAAAGACCAATACTGGCAATTAGCACAAAACTATATAGCTATATAATTGCTAAATAAGTTAAGACCATGTATTAGAAGTATGAATTAGTAGAAAAGTATGAATTAGTAGAATATCCAGTGTTATGAAAACTACATAGAATAAACGCCTATGGCAGTGGTTCCCAACCTTTTTTACGCCAAGGCCCACCTCCTCTCGGAATCAATACGGCACAAAAACATTTGTATTTTAGTGTTATTACTTTTCAATCCCATGTTATTATTTCTTTAAAGAACAAACTCAATATAGATTTAAACGTTCAGTGTTCTGTTTTGCAAACTTTGCAGATATTCTTTACGACTTAAAACTCAACTTACTCTTCTCAGTAATACAGTAACCTAAATAAGCACAAGTCAACCTGACATACCAAATAAGACCACAGGGAGATACCAAAGGACTGAATTTAAAAACTATGCGGATCCATTCAAAATTATTGACATATAACACATATAACACCACTGATCCTCTCAAACTTCTCCAAAACACGCTAGTTCGGCAAACATCCGTTATAAAACACTCACAGTTACATTAATTTTGACAACTACGCGAATATATTGAACTGTGCGGTTTGTTTGCACATCAATAATTGCGGACAGGATCACTGAGGCCCCCTAGTGGGCCGCGGCCCACAGGTTGGGAACCACTGGCCTAGGGTATTTATGACAACCTTTTACGGTAATATGTAGCATTTATGGGCTGCATAAATTTAACCTCAATATAGCTTAGCCTGGAATTAATGCATGCCTATCATGCAAATTCCCATGATAAACCTCACGGATTTTGGAACACCAACTTGTAACAGTAGGTTAACATAACTACAATGCGTTTTTTAATTGATTCCCTATCTTATTCTGCCCTCTAGTGGCTAATATCGAAAGAGAAAATGCTGCCATGGTCAATTAGTGTAAGTAGAATGTATCGCTATTTTCACAATAACATCTACTGTAAATGATTATATTTATTAAAATTATTAAATGGATGCTGCCTTACTGGGAGAATAAAAACCCACCCAACACCTTCCCCTAACCCTACCCGATAAATAATAAATTTAAAATAAAAGATTTAATAAAAAATCATTTTTAATATTATTAAATGCTCGTTAGGCAGTTTATTTCCACTTTTAGAGCATTATTTTCATTTTTATTGAAAAGAAATGCCTTTCTGATGTGGGGAAAATAGAGAAGAGCGAGCTCGTTAAAAAGAAGGTGGATTCGAACTCGCGGCGACCGTGGTAGGAGATGGGTTTGTGATTTGTGTCTCTACCGTTGCGTTACTGAAGACATTGAGTTTTGCGCGTCTTTTATTAAACTTGATATATGATGAGTTCTTGTGTCGAAGTAATGACTTATGTCGAAATAATGAGATATGTAAAATAACGAAATATTATGTTGAAATAAGTTATTATCTCGAAATAACGAGATATTAAGTTTTCTTTTTTTTCCACCATGCGGTTCAGGGCTTCCGTAATTTGCAAATTGCTCATTGTTACATTTGCGCTGTAGGCAAAATCTGTGCTTGGAAATTCTCCCCTTACAGCAACTATTAGCAGAAACAAACTAGATGTTTTAACTCATACCTCACATCTTCTTTGGTTTGCACAAAAACAAAGTCTCATTTAAAAGAAAAAATAAAATGACATAGCATCATCTTAAAATAACTGAATCATTCTCAGATTTGAAATATATGGTGAGACTTGTGTCTTTAGCTGCAATGAGGTTTCCTTCTGAGAAGTGCCAAATCTGCAACACAGATTCCCAAAAGTGTGCACTCTAGAAGTTTAGCAAAAGTAGCCTACACTAAATCTGATTGTTGATGAATTCCATTTCACAGCCCGTGAAAGTAAGATGAAGAGAGACTGACTTATTAAACATAAAAACTGCCCCCTTCACTGAACAAACCTATGTTAAAATCACATTCAGACACATTTAAGGGGTGACGGAACAAACAAATATACACAGAATGTGATATTGTCTCTTATGCCATAGTTTTAGGTGAGAACTCATACAGCGGCCTTGTTTACTTTAATGATATGACAACAAACAAATAATCCCCACAGACAAACATTAATATGGCCTTCATACAGGATCTACAGGATCATAAGTTGCCTCATTCAACCCTTACTGAGACTTACTGTTGGGCTGAGTGAGCATGGACATGGACATGTCATTGGGGTTATGAAGTGGGCATCCTCTTTCAAAGGTTTCGTCCAGTTAGTTTATGGGTGGGTATATATTATATATAGATATTTGTGTGTGTGTGTGTGTGTGTGTGTGTGTGTGTGTGTGTGTGTGTGTGTGTGTGTGTGTGCATCTGAAGGTCATATTTAAAGTATTTTTTGTGCTCAGAGTACATCATTATGATAAAATCACTTTTAACAAGTTTCAAACATGTTGTAGATGGAATTAAGAACCTAGCCAGTGTACTTTCTTAAAGATATATATTTCCTCCTTCCCCAAATGCATTTGTAAAAGGTATAAATTCATTTGTAGTGTACTAAGTTTGTGCTTGATGGAAGCATGAAATAACTTTATTTACAATCTGTTTTCAGTTAGTACATAGACATGTCAATGTATTTTTAGTATACTTATCATGAAATAAAAGTATTTTAAATACAATTAAGTATATTTATTTTTCACTAGGGTAGGAAAACTTGAATGATAAAACATGACTTCCTGTTCAGGGATGCAAACTCATCAGAGGTTTAAAGGTGATGCAACCACCTCCCCAAATCAGCCTAAAAGGGTTAATTATTAAACTATTTTTAACTATTTAATTGTTTCTCTCTCTATTCCTTATACGACCTTCTAAGTCATAGGGCTGAAGCCTATCCCAGTTTCTTAGGCCAGAGGCAGGGGAAAGCACCCTAGACAGATGGCCTGTCCATCACAGGGCTTTCACCCACACAGGCTATTTTGACTGTCCAATTCACCTAACCTGCATGTCTTTGGACTGTGAGGGAAACCAACACTGACATGGGGAGAACATGCATACCTCAACACAGAAAGGACTCCTGGTTCAGCCATGACTCAAACTGGGGACCTTCTAGCTGTGAAGCAACAGCGCTAACCACTGAGCTACCATGCGACCCAGTTAATTGTGTAACACTCTTTAATCAATTTCACTATACAATGCGTTCAGAATTTAAAGAAAAGTTTGCTTTTCATGCTGCTAAGTGGACTAATGTATACTAAACAATGTTATTTGTGTAAGAATGTCAGACACATTTAAGACACATTTCAGCAGGACAATGATCTAAACAATGCACATCACAAAAATCAATGACTGACCACAGAATTAAGATTTTGTTATGGTCTTCCCATTTCCTTGACCTAAACTCCAACACCTGTGAAAGGAGATGAGGATATTTCAGATCCCCGCTTGTGGACACAAGCGGGGATCTGAAATATCTGGATCCACAGACTGTTTTACTCATATTTGCAAAGGGTGCCAATATTAGCGGAGAGCACTATAATTAACATTATAAAACTGCAGACTGATTAAAATGTAAATTATTTTGAGTTCCATACCTGAAGTAAATGCAGTGTTTGATCACATGCCCATAGATCCATCCATATCCTGTAAATTACAGGGCCACGACAGTCAGCAAATCTAATAGATTTAGACTGACACTATTCCATCTGTGTTCTTGGCTATGACAAAAAAAAAAAAAAACCTTAAAAGAAAGAAACTCCATTATCCTCACAAAACATAAATACCTTCTGCTTGAACTGTGGGAAGATGCATTCCTGTCACACTTTATTTTGAATTTCACCATCTGGCAGGTTATGCCAGTCAAATTCTTCTGCAGAATCTGCTTGGGCACACATTAGTTTGAATAATGTGAAACCTGGTCCACCATGCATGAGACCAATCAATTAGCTTTCCTGCTGTGTAATACCGCTTCATCTCCACAGCTACTTGGTCATAGGTGAAAAACACCTGGCCTGTTTTCCCCTCAAAAACTCAAAATGATGACTGCATATCATGCATCAAAAGCCTAGAGAAATCAAATAGCCCAAATACAATAAAATAATTGAACTGATATTGAAAATGAAATTAAAGCCAATTTGTGTTTATTAGTACAGTTTTTCTCGATTGCTTAAACACTATAACCAGGCTTTTGAACTAAAATTTCAAAACCATTTATCAAAAAGTACACCCATTTCCCTAAACTATAAACAATATTCAACTGTTTTGACACATGAATCAAACACCATGTCGTCATTTAGAAAGCACTAGCATTCAATATTATTCACTCAAGTCAGCATAGCTTGAGCTCAATTAGCACACAGTTACCCACGTGGAAACACTAAGAGATAAAATTTATCACACACCAGTGTGAACCTTCAATAGATAGATAAAAGAGGCCGAGTCAGTTCATTCAGTTTTGGAACAATGGATCCAGAGAGAAGTGATTGAAAAGGTCGAGGACACCAGAGAGGAGGAGGAGGAAGAGGATGAGCAAGAGCAGTAAGGAGTGGAGGAAGAGGTGAAGGAAGAGGAAGGGAGGAGGATGAGGATGTGGATGTGGTGCAAGGAGTCTCAGATAAAATTTGTGCCACTAGTTGACCATGTCCTTGTCCATGGTCCGTGAGGGAGGCTGGGCAATGAGTTCAGCCAAACTTAAAAGTTGCTTCACCGTCGTAAAGTAATCTTCTATTTTTGTAGGACGCGGAGACGATGGAATGGAAGCCTGACTAGACTTTTCAGTTGATGCGTGCCAGGGGTGTATTTTAACACATGCAAGAGGATTTTTAGGGCCAGTACAGCCTGTGATGTTGACGAGATTCTCTGGCCTGTCCCAGACCAAAGATACGATGTTGGGGCAGAATATTTTTTTTGATTTACTAAACAGAGCAAATTAGCATGCAAGCACAATTCCATAAAAGCTCAGATGGGAGTGGAAAGCTCTGTGTGTGATCTACTGACAACATGCAAATAAAAGAACAGACGCAGCTGTATCATTTCCATAATGACCAACGCAATCTACAAAGAACAGAAATTAGCATAGGGCCACAAACAAGCAGAGCCGCTGATCTACTGACAACACAGGAATAATAGATTAAGGTGCTTTTTTGGGTGTTAATAATGGCACAAATACCAGTAAATTGACAAGTGCAAACCTTTACAGTTTTTCTCGATTGCTATAACCAGGCTTTTGAACTAAAATTTCAAAACCATAGCGCCATATCAAAAAGCACACCCAATTCCCTAAACTATAAACACTATTCCCCTGTTTTGACACATAAATCAGATTTGTTGAACTGTCACTGCAAAACTCTAGACACAAATCCCTTCATTTCTCATTGCCTACACCATGTTGTCATTTAGAAAGCACTAGCATTCAATATTGTTCACTCGACTTGAGTGAACAATATTGAATGCTAGCGTAGCGCTGACTAGCGTAGCTTGAGCTCAATTAGCACACAGTTACCCACGTGGAAACACTAAGAGTCAAAATTTACCACACAACAATCAGAACCTTCAATAGAAAGATAAAACGAACCGAGTCAGTTCATTTAGTTTTGGAACAATGGATCCAGAGAGACGTGATTGAAAAGGTCGAGGACACCAGAGAGGAAGAGATGAGCAAGAGCAGTAAGGAGTGGAAGAAGAGGAGGAGGATGAAAGGCAAGGAGACAAGGAGTCTCAGATGAAATTCGTGCCACTACTTGACCATGTCCTTGTCCATGGTATGACTATGAGGGAGGCTGGGCAATGAGTTCAGCCAAACTTAAGTTGCTTCACCGTTGCCTCGATCATAAGAACCTTCAGGGAGGAAAACAGGTAGGTGTACCTCAGTGTTCTGTCTGCTTCCATTTTGTAAAAAGGATGTGTTACAGTTACAGTAATCAGTACTTCTATTTTTGTAGGACACAGAGACGATGGAATGGAAAAAGCCTGACTAGACATTTCAGTTGATGCGTGCCAGGGGTACATGCAAGAGGATTTTCCCCCCGCTGCCTGGATAGGGCCATTATAGCCTGTGATGTTGATGAGATTCTCTGATCATCCCAGACCAAAGATGTGATGCTGGGGCAGAATATTTTTTGTTGTTGTTTGGTGTATTGTACTGTACAGTACATTAAGGAATAAAAAATGTGCAAATGTATACACGTGTTCATCATGTGAAAAGTTCCTTGAGGGGGAGAACCACAAGCAACACAACATATTACTGTTTTTTGTTTTTTGTAGTATTGTTTTGAATTTATCTCACCAGTGTGTTGTAGTGTGTGTGTTTTTGAGGGCTTGTGTGTGATGTCTGAGGGCAAAGTTTGGTTTTTCAGCAAGAGTGAATTGTTTTGAGTGTAGAGCTTCATTTTGACCTGAAAATAGGATGTTTGGGGAATTGGGTGGGACGTTATGGATTTGTGTTTACTGTTTTGAGAATATGAGACATAGTTTCAAGAAATGTGTTTAAGCAATCAAGAAAAACTGTAATACTCTCCTCCCATGAATTTTGTGTCTGAAAGGGAAACTCCTACAAATGCATATGCAATAAGGTCAGCCGCAAAAATAACTGTTTCCACGCCTTTTCAGCACTAATTTTTCACTGTCTTTAGTAAATTCTGACACTAGTTTGCACTGTTAGTAAATCTTACGGCTGTAAGTCTTACAGTTTTTTACGATTACTTAAGCACAATTTTAAAAACAAGGCTCATTTTGTCAAAACACTACACACAATTAACAGATCCACACACACAAGTAGCAGAACACCTCAGTTGCAAAATGAAACACTTCATTCAAAACTTTACAATTTAACAAAACCCAACTTTGACACATGTTTCATACATTCTGATTCTGTTTGATTCATTTACACACTGCTGAGCTCAATCTTAAACACTTGTAACATTTATACTTTTCTAATGAGTCTGAGTTTGAGTTTGAGTTTTTTTCATAGATATTGTTAGAGTAGTTTTTTTCAACTGCTTACACACAAAATCCTTACTTGTCACACAATTTCTGAAACCTGACACTTAAGCACCAGAACCACACACCAAATCTGCAAAACCATACACTAATTCTCGGCCTTTGATTCATTTTTCAGTTTTATAAAACACTCTTTGCAAAACACAACACACAATTCTCTATGTAACACACAAAAATCTAACAGAAAGTATCTTGATTTCCTTTTTCAAACACAACCAATCAAAATGCCACACTCTTCATCAGTGCCTCACACTAACACCTCACATGCGCAAACACATATTGCTTTACTTAACAACCAACCAATCATGACTTTAGAATAGGCCAAAGGTCAAGTTATAGGTTTTGAACAACTTTTCTGTTGTCTACTTGCTTCCATATTCATCATTTCTAAACCCTATTTATGATTATTTGGGTTTCCATGTTTTATGGGGACATGAAATGATAACACAACACATTTTGTGTGTAAGCAGTTGAAAAAAACTGTAAAAAAATGTCCCCACAAATGGTATTTCTTTACTTGTGGGGACATTTGGTCCCCTACCAGGACACACACCATTCCTCTGGAATATTCACCTTTTTCAAAATTATGCTAGTTTTTTTGGTTGCTAGTTTTTTTTTTTTTTTTTTTTGGTCCAACTACACAAGGTTGATGTATTTATTTTCTTTCATACTGTGCAATACTGTATTCACAACCACAAATGCTTACAGTAAAAAAATATAAATTGGTTTCAATCTTGCTTACCATGAATTTTTCAACATCTCTCTGCCAGTTACTTTCAGTCTTGTACAGAAATGTACATAGCAGCTTATGAAAGAAGAGCTTTAGGTTTTAAATGTGTGTATATGATATATCCAAAAACAGAATATGGCAAATGTGTTTGCAAAGTAAGACAAATGTTTACTTTTGAGATGTGTTTGTGATATTTTGAATGCAAAGTTTCATTTTGCAAAAGATGTGAGGCATTTTGCATTTTGTGTGTGCAGTTCTTGGATTTGTGTGTAAAGTTTTGAAAGAAAGAGACAAAGTTTTGAGAATGTGTGTAAGCAGTTGAAAAAACTGTAAAAAGATGAATACATGGCAAATGAGCCAGTGAGTATTGCTCTGCGGCCATCTAGTGGCTTTTCCACTAGATGGCAGCAATCTTCCACTAAACGATGGCACATTTTACATGTTATCTCCATGAACGAAATTAAGAAATTAAGTTTTCTCTTACTTGTTAAGTTTTTCTCTTACAAGAACAACTGATTAAGTTAGTTCTTGTATGCAAAGAATTAGAGCATAACATATTTGTTATTCTTCAGTGCACAACGGCATAATTTAGATCATGTATGCAATACAATAGCAAGTGATAGCTTTTCAGTGCCCAACGGATTGAGTATTATATGCAATGCATTGAATATTATTATAATGCCATGTGTTATTCTTCACCACACAATGGAATAAGTTAGTTCTTGTGCAAAAGCACTTATGATATTTCTTCAATGTTATTCTTCACTGCACAACTGCACAACTTATTCTTTCTCTTCAACGCACAACGAAGGCGGATTCAGTTAGATTGTTTATACAATGCAAATGCAGGCACATACGTTGTGTTATCATTTCAGTGCAAAACGTAAGTAGTTAGTTCTTGAATGCAATGCAATGAAACTTATGTGTTATCCATAACATATGTGTTATTCTTCAATGCACAACCGAATGCATTGAAAAGATAACAACATAACATGCACTGCACACAAAATCTAAAAATCTGCAATTCAACAGCACGTTACGTATTTTCTCTTCAGTGCCGAACGAATTTAATTCTTATTTTCATTGCAATGCAACATCTATTATCTGTCATATGTTATGTGTTTTGTCCTCAACACACAACGGATTAAGTTAGATCGTGTATACAATGCAGTAAAACTGTGCATTGCTGATATGATATTCTTTCTCTTTAGTGCACAACGAATAATAATCATTGCAATGCAACACACCTGTGTTATGTGTTGCCTTTTTAAATGCACAAGGGAATGAGTTAGTTGTTGTATGCAATGCAATAAAACAGAGCATATCATTACAGTGCAATGAAACACTGCACAACGGATTAAGTTAGATCGTTTATGCATTGCAATGCCACAGCACATATTTTATGTGTTATGTGTTATAATTTCAATGCACAACGGTATAAGTTAGTTCTTGAATGCAATCCAATGAAAGCTCTTGTAACATACGTCTTATTCCTGAATGCACAACAGAAAAAGTTAGATCTTTTTATGTAATGCAACTGCACATATATAACATATGTGCTGTTGGATAACATAAAAGATCTAAATTTTCCGTTGTGCACTGAAGAGAGATTATCTCTTCAATGCTCCGAGCTCTATTTGCATTTTAATAATTTAAATCTAATTTGATTTTATGTATGCATTGCAAGCATACAATATCTTAATTTATTCTGTTGTGCACTAAAGAATAACAGTGTTCTGTTTCTTTGCACTCTTTATAAATGCCTAACTTGTTCCGTTTTGCATTGAAGAATAACATATAAGCAATGCATTGAAAAGATAACAACATAACATGCACTGCACACAAAATCTAACTTATTCCGCTGTGCATTGAAGATTTCACACAAAAACACGTAACACGTGATGTTGCTTTAGATTGCATATTTCGTTGTGCGGTGAAGAATAACACGTATACAATGCAATGAAACAGTGCATAGTTTATAAGATCTAACTTATACCTTTGTTTATTAAAGAAATAACATAACGTGTGCTGAATGTACAGCGGAATGAGTTAGTTCTGGATATTGTTGCACAAGTTAGTTGCACAAGAACTAACTTGTTGCGCAAGAACTAACTTATTCCGTTATGCATGAAGAAAAACTTATTCCATGTGCATTGAAGAAAAACATGAAAACTTTCATTGCACTGAATTCAAAAACTATTTCAAATTGTGCAAATACTGTAATAATACTGAATTATTCTGTTGTACATTGAATAGAATATAACATCAAATGTTCTCTATTTCATTGCATTGCATTAACTTATTCCGTTATGTATTGAAATGATAACATAATCTTTGTGTTGTGGCATTGCATTTGCATAAACAATCTAATCTGTTGTGCAGTTAAGAATAACATATATATAGCTATATAATTTTGTCATTCAATACAAGAACTTGGGCACTGAAATTAAAAACACAATTAAAAACACATGCTCTGTTTGCATTGCATACAAAAACTAACTCATTCCGTTGTGCATTGAAGAGTTGACATAATATAGGTGCTGTTGCATTGCAATGAATATAAGAAATAACTCATGTCGTTGTGCACTGAAGAGAAAGAATAACATCAACAATGCACTCATTGCATTACATAAATTTATGTAATGCATTTTATTTTTATGCACAACGGAATAAGTGTTATTATTCTCCGCCTTCTGTATTCTCTTCTTATTCTCTATTTTCAGTGCTCTAACTTAATCCGTTGTGCATTGAAGAAATAACATTGAAACAAGTTGAAAGAATATAAGAAACTAACTCATTCGTTGTGCAATGAAGCCATAACACATACCATAGGTGCTTTTGCAAATTGATTGCAAATTACGTTGTGCAATGAAGAAACCTATGCACTGTTTCATTGCATTGTATACAAGATCTAATGTTGTGCATTGGAGAGATGACAAGATAACATATGTGCTGTTACATACAGGAATTTCGCTGTGCATTGAAGAGTAACATGTTATGTTCTATTTCACTGCATTGCGTGCAATAAATCACTCATTCCGTTTGTGCATTGAAGAGATAACATAATTTTTGTTGAGTGAGTCAAGTTAGTTCTTGAATGCAATGCAATGAAATAGAGTTTAACGTGTGTAATAAAGTAATGCATAACGGAAAAAAGTTAGAGCGTGTATGCAATGCAACAGATGTGTTATGTGTTATCTCTTAGATGCACAACAGAATAATTTAGTTTTTTGCATACAATAAAACAGTGCATTGTTCATGTTTTTCTCCAGTGCACAAAGGAGTGCACTAGATCGTTAATACCAAATGAGTTATTTCTTTATGCACTGCAATGCATATAAGTAAACATATAATTATAACATAAGTTATGCACTTGTTGTGTTGCAGTGCATTCCAGAACTAACTCATTCCGCTGTACATGTGTGCTGTTAACACAGATAACACTGTCCACAATCCATAACATATGTGCTAACGCATTGCTACAGATAGCTACATATATGGATACAACTAACTGATACATGTGTGTATTGAAGAGATACATAACACGAGCCTTTGCATTACAATGCGTAGAAGATGCATTATAATGCAATAACTAACTCGTTATGTGCTGTTGCATTCCATTGCAGATACGATGCAACGTTGTGAATAACATGCTTTTGTATACAATGCAACACTTGTTGTGTTGCATTGTATACAAAAACTAACTCATTCAGGTGTGCGTTGAAGAATAACACATGTAATTGCATAAACAAGTAACTTCCGTTGTATATCGAAGATATAAAATATAACATGAGCATTTTGCAGTACAATGCATAGAAAATGTCTATTGTGTAAAAATTCGTTGAGCAATGAACTTATGTACTTTGTTGCGTTGCAGTGCATACAAGAACTAACTCATTCCATTGTGCATATGTGCTGCTGAAGAGATGACATAGAATTGTATAAAGTTCTAACTTATTCTTCTGTGCATTGAAACAACACATATGTGCACAACGCATTGCTTTCCACACAACAACTTTGTGTTCATTTGTGTATTCATTTGTGTATTGAAGAGATAACGTGAGCCTTTTTCATAGAAAATGCATTATAATGCAATGCATACAAGAACTAACTCATTCCGATAAGATAACATATATGCAGTTGCAGTGCATTGCACAAATGATCCAACGTTGTGCATTTGAAAAATAACAGAAGTTTGCACTTGTTGCGTTGCAAGTGCATACTCATTCCTAACTCATTACCACTGTAGCTTAACATATGTGCTGTTGAAAAGATAACATGACACATTTGATTTCGCATTGCATTGCGTTCGTGACCAACATATTCCATTCCAGATATGATACATAATCCAGAATGATACATGAAATAAGCGGTTTTATTTGCATGCAAGAACTAACTTAATCCGTTGTGCATTGAAAAGCTAACACATGTTTGGACAAATTGGACAAAAATGCTTGCTGTCTTAGAACTTAAACTTTCTATACATTGACTACATCTGATGTTACATAAGACAGACTCATTAACATGTGTGCTGTTGAAGAGATAACATAGAATACATAACATATGTGCTATCGCATTGCTCTGCACACGACAACTCATTTGTGTACTGAAGAGATAATTTAACATAAGCCTTTGCATAGAAGATGCATTATAAAGAAAAGCATACAAGAACTAACTCTTTAAGTTAAGATGACATATGTGCATTGTGCACAGGACCTTTTGTTATGCAATGAAGAAAAATATGTAAAGCTATGCACTTTTTTTGCGTTGCAGTGCATTCAAGATCTAACTCGTTCCGTTGTAAATTGAAGAGTTAAAGATATGTGCTATTGAAGCGATAACACAGAGAATTGCATTGATCTAATTTATTCCTCCTTGCACTGAAAAAGACCTTGCATTCTTCTTGCATTCTTGCATCATATATGTTGTCGCATTGCTTTGCATACAACTACTAACTTATAAATTTGTGTATTGAAGAGATAACATAACATCAACCTTTGCATCACAATGCAGATGCAATGCAATGCAATGCATACAAGAACGGAATTCTCATTTCCGTATGTACTGCATTGCATTGCACAAACGATCCAAAGTTGAGCAATTGAAGAATAACTAGCTGTGCTTTGAAAAAGTTAACATGTGTGCTGTTGAAGAGATAACATAGAATTGCAAGTAGTTCTAATGTATTCCTCTGTGCATTTAACATATATGCTATCGCATTGCTGTGCACACGACAACTAACTTATTCATTTGTGCATTGAAGAGATAATTTAACATGAGCCTTTGCATTATAAAGAAATGCATACAAGAACTTACTCTTTAAGTTAAGATAACATATGTGCGGTTGCGTTGCATTGCACACACGATCCAACGTTGTGCACATGAAGGAGCTATGCACTTGTTGCGTTACAGTGCATTCAAGATCTAACTCATTCCGTTGTGAATTGAAGAGTTAAACATATGTTCGGTTGACGCGATAACACATAGATCTAATGTATTCCTCTGTGCACTGATAGAATTGCATAGAAAATCTAACTCATTCCTCCTTGCACTGAAAAAGACAGGTGCAACAAAAAAATAACATATCACAAGATATAACATGAGAATTTTGCATTACAATGCATAGAAGATCATCTAACCTATTTTGTTGTGCAATGAAGAGATAAAATATGTGCTCTTGCAGTACATTGCGCACCGGACCTATCGTTGTGCAACGAAGAATAACATCTTCACTTGTTGCGTTACAGTGCATTCAAGAACTGACTCATTCCGGCTGTGCTTTGAAAAGTTAACATGCTGTTGAAGAGATAACATGTAACACATTTGATTTCGCATTGCATGAACTAACACGTATGTATTGTCGCATTGCATAGCATACATAACCTGACTTTTATTGACTTTTGCATTGAAGAATGACACATGAGATTATTGCAATTGAAGAATAAGTTATGAGCTTGTTTTGTTGCAACTCATTCAGGTGTGCGCTGAAGAATAACAGATGTAATATGGGTTGTTTCATTGCATTGCAAAAAAAAAAAAAAAAAAAACCCCAACAACTAACTTCCGTTTTTTTCGAAGATATAACATATGTAACATGAGCATTTTGCATTACAATGGTTTTGCAATGAAGAAATTACATATGTGCTGTTGCAGTGCATTGCGCACCGGACTTATCGTAAAATGAAGAATAACATATGTTATACTTGTGCATTGAAGTGCATATTTCTTGTATCCAATGCAGTGAAACAGAGAATGTCTCACGTGCCATTCTTCAATGCAAAACTCAATAAAAGTTAGGTTAGGTATGCAATGCAATGCGAAAACACATATGTGTTTGCTTTTCAATTCACAACGGATTAAGTTAGTTCTTGCATGCAGTGAAATGAAACCGCATATTTAATGTGTCATTCTTAAAAGCAAAATGGAATATGTTGGTCACGAACGCAATACAATGCGAAATCAAATGTGCCATGTGTTAGCTCTTCAATGCACAGCGGAATGAGTTAGAAATGAATATGCACTGGAAAGCAACAAGTGCAAACTTATTACGTTGGATCGTATTAGCAATGCATGTATGTTATCTTTTCGGAATGAGTTAGTTCTTGTATGCACTTCATTATTAATGCATTTTCTATTAAAAAAGGCACATGTTACGTTATCTCTTCAATACACAAATTATTAAGTTAGTTGTTGTGTGCAAAGCAAATATGTTGTTTCTACATTGCTCAACCAAATTAGTTAGTTTGCATTGTAATGCAAAAACTCATTTATTATATGTTATCTCTTCAATTTACAACGGATTAAGTTAGCTGTGTTAAGGAATACAATGAAACACCGCATGTGTTACTCTTAAATGCACAACTGAGTAACTTAGTACTTGTACGCAGTGCCATGCAAACGCGTATTCAAGAACTAAGTCATTCCGCTGTACATTGAAGAGTTAATGTGTGCTGCTGAAGAGATAACACATTTAAATGCATAGAAGCTCTAATTTGTTCTTCTATGCACTGAAAATTTTGTAATGCAATGATTACAAGAACTAACTCATTCCGGTAAGATAAAATATGTGCTCTATTGCATTGCATTGCACATACATAAGTTATGCACTTCTTGTGTTGCATTGTATACAAGAACTAACTCATTCAGGTGTGCGTTGTAGAATAATGTAATGTGGGTTGTTTCATTGCATTGCATGAAATAATAAACATGAGCATTTTGCATTACAATGCATAGAATATTTAACTCATTTGGTTCTGCAATAAACAGATTATATATATGATGTTGCAGTGCATTGCTCACCGAACCTATCATAGTGCAAGTGAAGAATAACATAAGCTATGCACTTGTTGCTTTGCAGTGTATACAAGAACTAACTCATTCCGCTGTGCATTGAAGTGTTAAAATATGTGTTGAAGAGATAACACATAGAATTGGATAGAAAACCTTACTTATTCTTATGTGCACTGAAAAGACAACAAATAACATATGTGCATATGTGCTACCTCATTGCTACCGCATTTATTGACTGTTGCACTGAAGAATGATACATGAGACATTCCGTTTCATTGCGTTGCACACAAGAAATAGCTTATTCCTTTGTACATTGAGAAGATTACAAATCAGATAACATATGTGCTGTTGTATTTGCATAAATGACTAAGTCCGTTGTGCTTTAAACACATATAACAATGTATACGCTATTGCATTTCCATACAAAATCGAACTCAGTCTGTTGTGCATTTGAGAAGACAACCTATGTTCTGAACAGTTGTATTGCCTGGCAAACAACAACTAACCCATTCCGTTGTACAATGGAGATTATGCTACATGATACATGCTGTTACATTGCATTGCACACACAATGTAACGTTGTGCATTGAAAAAAAACATAAGCTATGCAACAAGTTCTTCAATTGCCTTGTCAACAATAACTCATTTCGATATGTTTTGAAGCGTTATGTGCTGCTGCATTACACTGCAATCAAGATATTACCTGTTCCATTGTGTTACAAAAGATGTTTGACCTAATAAACATATGAATGTAAATATAAACATATAATTATAGTATGTATATATAAATATAAATGTATAATTATAGGTTCCTTCTGATGTTAAATCAACCATAGAGAAATCCACATTTGACTTATTGATCATATTTCTGGCAAAAGAACCCTCAATCATGAACTTTCTGTACATTCTCATTGATTACATCTGATATTAAATCAGACAGACAATAGTCAATATTTGACCTACTGAACATATTTCTGGCCCAAGAGTAGAGGTTCATGAACTTTTTATACATACTCATTGACTCCTTCTGATGTTACAGAAGTCCATATTTGACCTAATGATAGTATTTCTGGTAAAAGAGCCCTTAATCCTGAACTTTCTAATTGATTCTTACTGATATTAAAGCAGCCATTCAAAACTCCATATTTGACCTAATGGACATATTTCTGGCCCAAGAGTCGTCGATTATGAACTCTCTATTTCTACTCATTGACTCCTTCTAATGATGTCAGCCATGCAGTAGTGCATTTTTCACCTAATGGACATATTTATGGCCAAAGAGTACTCGATCTTGAACTTTTTTTAACATAGTTAATGACTTCTTCTGATGTTAATTCAGCCATATAGAAGTCCAAATCAGACCTACTCAACATATTTCTGGTCCAAGAGTCGTCAATCATGAACTTTCTATACATACTCATCGACTCCTTCTAATAATACATCAGCCATACAGGACTCACCTACTACACATATTTCTGGCCCAAGAGTCATAGATCATGAACTTTCTCATTCTATTCCTTGACTCCTCCAGATGATACGTCAGCCATGCAGTAGTGCATATTTCACCTAATGGACATATTTCTGGCCAAAGAAATATATTGATCATATATTGATCTTGAAGTTTTTTAGACATACTTAATGACTACTTCTGATGTTACTTCAGCCATATAGAAGTCCAAATTAGACCTACTGAACATATTTCTGGTCGAAAAAAATCCACGTTCATTAACTTTTTATACATACTCTTTGACTCCTTCTGTTGTTACATCAGCCATACAAAAGTCCATATTTGACTTACTGAACATATTTCTGGCCCAAAAGTCGTCGATCATGAACTTTCTATTTCTACTCATTGACTCCTTCTGATGATATGACAGGCATATAGAAGTCCATATTTGACCTTTTGAACATATTTCTGTCAAATCATCCCTCGATCATCAACTTTCTGTGCAGTCTCATTGATCCCTTCTGAGGTTATATCAACCAAACAGAAGTTCATATTTCACCTACTGAACATATTTCTGGCCCAAGAGTCCTCGATCATGACCCAACTCAACTCCTTCTGATGTTACATCAGCCTTTCTGTAGTCCAAATTTGACCTTCTGACATTTCTGACATTGACATTTCTGGCCCACGATTCCCCGATCATGAACTTTTTATACATACTCATTGACTCCTTCTGTTAATATGTCAGCCATATTGCATATCTGTCCAAAGATCCATATGTCTGGATTTTGAACTTTTTATACATTCTCATTGACTCCTTGCGACTTTACTTCAGCCATACATACATATTAGACGTACTATACATATTTCTGTCAAAGGAGTCCTCGATCATGAACTTCCTATAACATTCAGTAGTCCAAATTTGACCTTCTGAACACATTTCTGGCCCCCCCAAGTCCTCAATTATGAACTTTTTGTACATACTCATCGACTCCATCTGATGTTACATCAGCCATACAGAAGTCCGTATCTGACCTAATGGACATATATCTGGCTCAAGAGTCGTCAATCTTGAACTTTCTATTTCTGCTCATTGACTTCTTATGATACGTCAGGCATACAAGTAGCCCATATTCGACCCATTGAACATATTGTTAGTCCAAGAGTCCTCGATCATT
The DNA here is from genome assembly GCF_019924925.1 of Ctenopharyngodon idella. Taxonomy (NCBI): domain Eukaryota; kingdom Metazoa; phylum Chordata; class Actinopteri; order Cypriniformes; family Xenocyprididae; genus Ctenopharyngodon; species Ctenopharyngodon idella. The sequence continues at coordinate 30,189,371 of NC_067223.1, forward strand.
TTTTATATGACCCATTGACTCCTTCTGATGTTGCATCAGCCATATTTGACCTAATGGACATATTTGACCTACTGAACATATTTCTGGCAAAAGGGTCCTCGAACTTGAACATTCTATAAATATTCATTGATTACTGATGTTACTTACATCAGTCAGAGAGTAGTCCATATTTGACCTGCTGAACATATTTCTGGCCCAAGAGTACTGTTTCATGCATTTTTAAAACAAACTCATTCACTCTTTCTGATGTTTCATCAGTCATAGAGAAGTCCATATTTGAGCAGTCTCATTGCTTCCTTCTGATGTTACCACATGACATACTGAACATATTTCAGGCCCAAGAGTTGTCGATCATGAACTTTCTATACATACTTATTGACTCCTCCTGAGGTTACATCAGCCATACTGAAGTCCATGTTTGACCTAATGGACATATTTCTGGCACAAGAGTCATTGATCATGAACTTTCTATTTTTTACAAATTAGTCGTCGAGCATGAACTTACTTCTTGACTCCATCTGATATTAAATCAGCCATAAAGTAGTCTATATTTGATAAACTTAAAGTTTTTTCTGGCCCAAGAGGCCTTGATCATGAACTTTCTACTCAGTGACTTGTTCTGATGTTATATCGAATAGACAGTAGTGCATATTTGATTTACTGAACATATTTCTGGCAAATGAGTCCTCAATCATGAACTTTCTATACGTACTCATTGACTCCAACTGAAGTTACACAGGCCGGACAGTAGTCCTTTTTTGACCTACTTAAATTTTTTCTGGCCCAAGAGTCAATGGTCATGAACTTTCTATACAGAGTCAGTGACTCCTTGTGATGTTACTTCAGCCATACAGAAGTCCATATTAGACCTACTGAACATATTTCTGTCCCAAGAGGCCTGGATCATGAAATTTCCATATATACTTGTTGACTCCCTCTATTGATACATCAGTCAGACCATGTTTGACGTACTTATTTTTTTTCTGGCCCAAGAGTCTCTAATCATGAACTTTTTATAAATAATCATTGTAGCGAAGCCCCACTACAATTAAGTTTTTAGCTGATTGAGGCGGCCAAATATGGATCAGATTCCGGTCAGAGAATCAGGAGTGGAGAAGAGATTCTTGATAATGAGGCGTTTATTTACAAGCTTGAATTTGCATCTTCTCTAAGGCTGATATAACATCAACAAGAATCAATCATAAGACTCCTTCTGACGTATCATAAGAAGGAGTCAATGATCAGAAATAGAAAGTTCATGTTCAAAAACTCTTGGGCCAGAAATGGAAAGTTCAAGATCAATGAATCTTGGGCGAGATATTTGTCCATTAGGTCAAATATGGACTTCTGAATGGCTGATGTATTATCAGAAAGCTTCAATGAGTTTGTTTTGAAAGTTCATGAATGAGTACTCATTTTGCTGTTGAAGAGATAACATAGAATTGCAAGTAGTTCTAATGTATTCCTCTGTGCATTTAACATATATGCTATCGCATTGCTGTGCACACGACAACTAACTTATTCATTTGTGCATTGAAGAGATAATTTAACATGAGCCTTTGCATTATAAAGAAATGCATACAAGAACTTACTCTTTAAGTTAAGATAACATATGTGCGGTTGCGTTGCATTGCACACACGATCCAACGTTGTGCACATGAAGGAGCTATGCACTTGTTGCGTTACAGTGCATTCAAGATCTAACTCATTCCGTTGTGAATTGAAGAGTTAAACATATGTTCGGTTGACGCGATAACACATAGATCTAATGTATTCCTCTGTGCACTGATAGAATTGCATAGAAAATCTAACTCATTCCTCCTTGCACTGAAAAAGACAGGTGCAACAAAAAAATAACATATCACAAGATATAACATGAGAATTTTGCATTACAATGCATAGAAGATCATCTAACCTATTTTGTTGTGCAATGAAGAGATAAAATATGTGCTCTTGCAGTACATTGCGCACCGGACCTATCGTTGTGCAACGAAGAATAACATCTTCACTTGTTGCGTTACAGTGCATTCAAGAACTGACTCATTCCGGCTGTGCTTTGAAAAGTTAACATGCTGTTGAAGAGATAACATGTAACACATTTGATTTCGCATTGCATGAACTAACACGTATGTATTGTCGCATTGCATAGCATACATAACCTGACTTTTATTGACTTTTGCATTGAAGAATGACACATGAGATTATTGCAATTGAAGAATAAGTTATGAGCTTGTTTTGTTGCAACTCATTCAGGTGTGCGCTGAAGAATAACAGATGTAATATGGGTTGTTTCATTGCATTGCAAAAAAAAAAAAAAAAAAACCCCAACAACTAACTTCCGTTTTTTTCGAAGATATAACATATGTAACATGAGCATTTTGCATTACAATGGTTTTGCAATGAAGAAATTACATATGTGCTGTTGCAGTGCATTGCGCACCGGACTTATCGTAAAATGAAGAATAACATATGTTATACTTGTGCATTGAAGTGCATATTTCTTGTATCCAATGCAGTGAAACAGAGAATGTCTCACGTGCCATTCTTCAATGCAAAACTCAATAAAAGTTAGGTTAGGTATGCAATGCAATGCGAAAACACATATGTGTTTGCTTTTCAATTCACAACGGATTAAGTTAGTTCTTGCATGCAGTGAAATGAAACCGCATATTTAATGTGTCATTCTTAAAAGCAAAATGGAATATGTTGGTCACGAACGCAATACAATGCGAAATCAAATGTGCCATGTGTTAGCTCTTCAATGCACAGCGGAATGAGTTAGAAATGAATATGCACTGGAAAGCAACAAGTGCAAACTTATTACGTTGGATCGTATTAGCAATGCATGTATGTTATCTTTTCGGAATGAGTTAGTTCTTGTATGCACTTCATTATTAATGCATTTTCTATTAAAAAAGGCACATGTTACGTTATCTCTTCAATACACAAATTATTAAGTTAGTTGTTGTGTGCAAAGCAAATATGTTGTTTCTACATTGCTCAACCAAATTAGTTAGTTTGCATTGTAATGCAAAAACTCATTTATTATATGTTATCTCTTCAATTTACAACGGATTAAGTTAGCTGTGTTAAGGAATACAATGAAACACCGCATGTGTTACTCTTAAATGCACAACTGAGTAACTTAGTACTTGTACGCAGTGCCATGCAAACGCGTATTCAAGAACTAAGTCATTCCGCTGTACATTGAAGAGTTAATGTGTGCTGCTGAAGAGATAACACATTTAAATGCATAGAAGCTCTAATTTGTTCTTCTATGCACTGAAAATTTTGTAATGCAATGATTACAAGAACTAACTCATTCCGGTAAGATAAAATATGTGCTCTATTGCATTGCATTGCACATACATAAGTTATGCACTTCTTGTGTTGCATTGTATACAAGAACTAACTCATTCAGGTGTGCGTTGTAGAATAATGTAATGTGGGTTGTTTCATTGCATTGCATGAAATAATAAACATGAGCATTTTGCATTACAATGCATAGAATATTTAACTCATTTGGTTCTGCAATAAACAGATTATATATATGATGTTGCAGTGCATTGCTCACCGAACCTATCATAGTGCAAGTGAAGAATAACATAAGCTATGCACTTGTTGCTTTGCAGTGTATACAAGAACTAACTCATTCCGCTGTGCATTGAAGTGTTAAAATATGTGTTGAAGAGATAACACATAGAATTGGATAGAAAACCTTACTTATTCTTATGTGCACTGAAAAGACAACAAATAACATATGTGCATATGTGCTACCTCATTGCTACCGCATTTATTGACTGTTGCACTGAAGAATGATACATGAGACATTCCGTTTCATTGCGTTGCACACAAGAAATAGCTTATTCCTTTGTACATTGAGAAGATTACAAATCAGATAACATATGTGCTGTTGTATTTGCATAAATGACTAAGTCCGTTGTGCTTTAAACACATATAACAATGTATACGCTATTGCATTTCCATACAAAATCGAACTCAGTCTGTTGTGCATTTGAGAAGACAACCTATGTTCTGAACAGTTGTATTGCCTGGCAAACAACAACTAACCCATTCCGTTGTACAATGGAGATTATGCTACATGATACATGCTGTTACATTGCATTGCACACACAATGTAACGTTGTGCATTGAAAAAAAACATAAGCTATGCAACAAGTTCTTCAATTGCCTTGTCAACAATAACTCATTTCGATATGTTTTGAAGCGTTATGTGCTGCTGCATTACACTGCAATCAAGATATTACCTGTTCCATTGTGTTACAAAAGATGTTTGACCTAATAAACATATGAATGTAAATATAAACATATAATTATAGTATGTATATATAAATATAAATGTATAATTATAGGTTCCTTCTGATGTTAAATCAACCATAGAGAAATCCACATTTGACTTATTGATCATATTTCTGGCAAAAGAACCCTCAATCATGAACTTTCTGTACATTCTCATTGATTACATCTGATATTAAATCAGACAGACAATAGTCAATATTTGACCTACTGAACATATTTCTGGCCCAAGAGTAGAGGTTCATGAACTTTTTATACATACTCATTGACTCCTTCTGATGTTACAGAAGTCCATATTTGACCTAATGATAGTATTTCTGGTAAAAGAGCCCTTAATCCTGAACTTTCTAATTGATTCTTACTGATATTAAAGCAGCCATTCAAAACTCCATATTTGACCTAATGGACATATTTCTGGCCCAAGAGTCGTCGATTATGAACTCTCTATTTCTACTCATTGACTCCTTCTAATGATGTCAGCCATGCAGTAGTGCATTTTTCACCTAATGGACATATTTATGGCCAAAGAGTACTCGATCTTGAACTTTTTTTAACATAGTTAATGACTTCTTCTGATGTTAATTCAGCCATATAGAAGTCCAAATCAGACCTACTCAACATATTTCTGGTCCAAGAGTCGTCAATCATGAACTTTCTATACATACTCATCGACTCCTTCTAATAATACATCAGCCATACAGGACTCACCTACTACACATATTTCTGGCCCAAGAGTCATAGATCATGAACTTTCTCATTCTATTCCTTGACTCCTCCAGATGATACGTCAGCCATGCAGTAGTGCATATTTCACCTAATGGACATATTTCTGGCCAAAGAAATATATTGATCATATATTGATCTTGAAGTTTTTTAGACATACTTAATGACTACTTCTGATGTTACTTCAGCCATATAGAAGTCCAAATTAGACCTACTGAACATATTTCTGGTCGAAAAAAATCCACGTTCATTAACTTTTTATACATACTCTTTGACTCCTTCTGTTGTTACATCAGCCATACAAAAGTCCATATTTGACTTACTGAACATATTTCTGGCCCAAAAGTCGTCGATCATGAACTTTCTATTTCTACTCATTGACTCCTTCTGATGATATGACAGGCATATAGAAGTCCATATTTGACCTTTTGAACATATTTCTGTCAAATCATCCCTCGATCATCAACTTTCTGTGCAGTCTCATTGATCCCTTCTGAGGTTATATCAACCAAACAGAAGTTCATATTTCACCTACTGAACATATTTCTGGCCCAAGAGTCCTCGATCATGACCCAACTCAACTCCTTCTGATGTTACATCAGCCTTTCTGTAGTCCAAATTTGACCTTCTGACATTTCTGACATTGACATTTCTGGCCCACGATTCCCCGATCATGAACTTTTTATACATACTCATTGACTCCTTCTGTTAATATGTCAGCCATATTGCATATCTGTCCAAAGATCCATATGTCTGGATTTTGAACTTTTTATACATTCTCATTGACTCCTTGCGACTTTACTTCAGCCATACATACATATTAGACGTACTATACATATTTCTGTCAAAGGAGTCCTCGATCATGAACTTCCTATAACATTCAGTAGTCCAAATTTGACCTTCTGAACACATTTCTGGCCCCCCCAAGTCCTCAATTATGAACTTTTTGTACATACTCATCGACTCCATCTGATGTTACATCAGCCATACAGAAGTCCGTATCTGACCTAATGGACATATATCTGGCTCAAGAGTCGTCAATCTTGAACTTTCTATTTCTGCTCATTGACTTCTTATGATACGTCAGGCATACAAGTAGCCCATATTCGACCCATTGAACATATTGTTAGTCCAAGAGTCCTCGATCATTTTTTATATGACCCATTGACTCCTTCTGATGTTGCATCAGCCATATTTGACCTAATGGACATATTTGACCTACTGAACATATTTCTGGCAAAAGGGTCCTCGAACTTGAACATTCTATAAATATTCATTGATTACTGATGTTACTTACATCAGTCAGAGAGTAGTCCATATTTGACCTGCTGAACATATTTCTGGCCCAAGAGTACTGTTTCATGCATTTTTAAAACAAACTCATTCACTCTTTCTGATGTTTCATCAGTCATAGAGAAGTCCATATTTGAGCAGTCTCATTGCTTCCTTCTGATGTTACCACATGACATACTGAACATATTTCAGGCCCAAGAGTTGTCGATCATGAACTTTCTATACATACTTATTGACTCCTCCTGAGGTTACATCAGCCATACTGAAGTCCATGTTTGACCTAATGGACATATTTCTGGCACAAGAGTCATTGATCATGAACTTTCTATTTTTTACAAATTAGTCGTCGAGCATGAACTTACTTCTTGACTCCATCTGATATTAAATCAGCCATAAAGTAGTCTATATTTGATAAACTTAAAGTTTTTTCTGGCCCAAGAGGCCTTGATCATGAACTTTCTACTCAGTGACTTGTTCTGATGTTATATCGAATAGACAGTAGTGCATATTTGATTTACTGAACATATTTCTGGCAAATGAGTCCTCAATCATGAACTTTCTATACGTACTCATTGACTCCAACTGAAGTTACACAGGCCGGACAGTAGTCCTTTTTTGACCTACTTAAATTTTTTCTGGCCCAAGAGTCAATGGTCATGAACTTTCTATACAGAGTCAGTGACTCCTTGTGATGTTACTTCAGCCATACAGAAGTCCATATTAGACCTACTGAACATATTTCTGTCCCAAGAGGCCTGGATCATGAAATTTCCATATATACTTGTTGACTCCCTCTATTGATACATCAGTCAGACCATGTTTGACGTACTTATTTTTTTTCTGGCCCAAGAGTCTCTAATCATGAACTTTTTATAAATAATCATTGTAGCGAAGCCCCACTACAATTAAGTTTTTAGCTGATTGAGGCGGCCAAATATGGATCAGATTCCGGTCAGAGAATCAGGAGTGGAGAAGAGATTCTTGATAATGAGGCGTTTATTTACAAGCTTGAATTTGCATCTTCTCTAAGGCTGATATAACATCAACAAGAATCAATCATAAGACTCCTTCTGACGTATCATAAGAAGGAGTCAATGATCAGAAATAGAAAGTTCATGTTCAAAAACTCTTGGGCCAGAAATGGAAAGTTCAAGATCAATGAATCTTGGGCGAGATATTTGTCCATTAGGTCAAATATGGACTTCTGAATGGCTGATGTATTATCAGAAAGCTTCAATGAGTTTGTTTTGAAAGTTCATGAATGAGTACTCATTTTGGCCAGAAATATGTCCATTAGGTCAAATATGCACAACTTTATGGCTGATGTATCATTAGATGGAATCAACCGGAATATACTGACAGTTCATGATCGAAGCTCTTTTGCCAGAAATATGATCAATAAGTCAAATGTTTACTTCTCTATGGTTGATTGATACTTATCTGATGTTAATCAGAAGGAGCCTATGATTCTGTACAGTAAATTCATATTTGAAGATTCATCGACTAACAATATGTTCAATATGTTCGATAGGTCAAATATGGACTGATGAGAAAATGAGGAGTGACTATGTATAGAAAGTTCATGATCGAGGAGTCTTGTTCCAGAAAAAACTTTAAGTTCATCAAATATGGACTACTTGTAAAATCAGATGGGCTGATGTAAAATCAGATGGTAAATGAGTATGTTATAGAAAGTTCATGATCCTGGACTAATTTGTCAGACCACTGTATGCCTGATGGATGATCAGACGGAGTCAATAAGAATGTATAAATTAGTTCAAGACTGAGTATTCTTTCACCAGAAAATATGTTCAGTTGGTCAAATATGGACTTCTGTCTGTTGGATGTAACTTCAGCAGGAATCAATGAGAATGTACAGAAAGTTCATGACTGACGGCTCTTTTGGCAGATAAGTGTCAGTAAATGTCAACTTCTATGGCTTATGTCACATCAGAAAGAATCAATGAGTTTGTTTTGAAAGTTCATGATCGAGAACTCTTCGGCCAGAAACATGTTCTGACGTTCGAACATGATTTACTGAATGGCTGATTTAACATCAGATGGAGCCTATGATTTTGTTATAGTACAAATGCTCAATATGTTCGATAGGTCAAATATGGATTTCTGTATGGTTGATGTAACATCAGATGGAGTTAATGAGTGTTATATTTATTTCATAATCGAGGACAAATTTGTCCAACAATATGTTCATTAGGTCAAATTATGACATCTGTATGGCTGAAGTGACATCAGTAGGCTGAAGTGACATCAGTAGTCATTATGTCTAAAAGAGTTCAAGATCGACTACTCTTTGTTCAGAAAAATGTCCATTAGGTCAATAGGTCATACTCCTGTCTGTCTCGTGTAACATCAGATGTAGTCAATGAATATGTATAGAAAGTTCAATTTCTAAGACTGTTTAAGCAAGCAATTTTGTCCTTTAGGTGAAATATGGACTACTGTTTGGCTGATGTATCTTCAGAAGGAGTCAATGTGGCAGAAATGTGTTGAATTGAATAAATCTCTTCAACATACAATGGATTAAGTTTGTTGTGTTATGGAATGCAATGAAACCACATAATTCATGTGTTATTCTTAAATGCACAACTGAGTAACTTAGTACTTGTTTGCAAAATATAAGTTATGCACTTGTTGCGTTGCAGGGCAAGTGCGTTGCTTTTCATTGACTATCTCATTCCACTGTGCATTGGAGTGAACATGTGTGCTTTCAAAGAGATAACACGTAACACATTTGATTTCGCATTGCATTGCGTAAAAACCTTATTCCATTTTCCATTCAGTGACATGAAATATACACTTTTTCATTGTACTGCATGCAAGAACTAACGTAGTGCATTAAAGAGTTAACACATATGTGTTTTCGCATTGCATTGCATACATAATCTGCCTTTTATTGACTTTTGCATTAAAGAATGACACGATACATTCTATGTTTTATTGCATTGCATGCAAAAAATAGCTTATTCTTATGTACATTAAAGAAATGGCACATCACATATTTACTGCCATTGCATTTGCAGTCATGGTCACTAAACTTATTCTTTTACGCATTAAAGAGATAACATTTGTTGTTGCATTTGCATAAAAGAGCTAGTATTCCTTTCTGGATTAAAGCCATAACATATGCGCCCTTGCAATGCATACAAGAACTAAATTGTTTAGATATGCATTTTAAGAATAACACATAAAATAAGCGTTTCATTGCATTGCAAAGATCAAATAACTTCTTCCGTTGTATGTCGAAGACATAACTTGTAAACATATGAGCTTTTAAGCATTACGGTGCAAAGAAGATATAACTAATTTGGTTGTGCAACGAAGAATAACATATAAGCTATGCACCTGTTGCGTTGCAGTGCATTCAAGAATAACCTTATTCCGTTGTGAACTGAAGAGAAACATATGTGCTGTTGAAGCGATAACTCATAGAATTGCATAGAAGATCTAACTTAGTCCTCTTGTGCACTGATAGAATTGCAAAGAAGATCTAACTTATTCCTACTTTCAGTGAAAAAGACAATATATAACATGTATATAACATATGTTATATATTGTCATTGCTTTGCTCTGCATACAACCTATACATTTGTGTATTGAAGAGATAACATGATATGAACCTTTGCATCACAATGTAATTATACACAATTGTAATGCAATGCATACAAGAAGTAACTCATTCCGTTAAGATAACATATGTCCTGTTGCATTGCATTGCACATACGATCCAACGTTGTGCACATGAAGGATAACATAAGCTATTGCACTTGTTTCGGTGCATTGTATACAAAAAACTCATTCCGTTGTGCATTGAAAAACAACATATAACTTTGTATATCGAAGATATAACATGTAACGTGAGAATTTTTATTCATTACAATGCATTCAAGATCTAACTCATTCAGCTGTGCATTGAAAAGTTAGCGTGTGCTGTTGAAGAGATAACACGTAACACATTTGATTTCGCATTGCATTGTGTACAATAACAATTTATTCCATTTTGCATTTAAGAATGACATTTGAAGAATAAGTTATGCGTTTGTTTTGTTGCATTATAAGAACTAACTCACTCAGTTGTGCGCTGAAGAATAACACATGTAATATGGCTGTTTCATTGCATTACAAAAAAACAGAACAAAACAAAAAAACACAACAACTAACTTCCGTTTAGTTCGAAGATATAACATGCAACATATATAAGTTGTACTTGTGCATTGCACACTCCTTGCTCATTGAAGAGTTAACGTATGTGGTGTTGAAGTGATACATAGAATTGCATGTGCATTGCATCTTCTGCGAACTGAAAAGACAACAAATAACATATGCGTTTAATGCATTGCATACATGACCTGACATTTATTGACTTTTGCACTGAAGAATGACACTTGAAACCTGCCGTTTCATTGCATTGCATACAAGATATAACTTATTCCTTTGTACATTGAAGAGATTACACATCGCATATATGCTGCATTTCATTCTATACAAGATCACTAACTTGTTCTTTTACGCATTGAAGAGATAACGTGTGCTGTTGCAAAAAGCTCATGTTACATGTTATCGATATAAAACGGAAAGAGTTAGTTGTTTTATGGACAAGTTCTTGTGTGCAGTGCAATGAAACGGATTGTCTCATGTGTGCAATGCATGTAGCGCATATATTATTTGTTGTCTTGTCTTGCACAGAAGAATAAGTTAGGTCCTCTATTCAATTCTATGTGTTATTTCTTCAACACCAAATATGTTAACTCTTAAATGCACAGAGGAATGAGTTAGTTCTTGTAATGCACTGCAAAGCAACAAGTGCATAGCTTAAATGTTATTCATGTTATTCTTCATTGCACGATGATAGCTCCAGTGCGCAATGCACTGCAACAGCACATATATAATCTGCAGCGTAATGCAATATGCTCATATTATACAATGCAATGAAACAACCCATATTACGTGTTATTCTTTAAACATATACAATGCAACAAAACAAGTACATAACTTATATGTTATTCTTCAATTGCACAACGTATATGGATTGCAATGCAACGGCACATATGTTATCTTAACGGAATGAGTTAGTTCTTGCTTGCACTGCATTATAAAACAACTATGCATTGTAATGCAAAGGTTCATATTATCGCTTCAATATTTTGTATGCAAAGCAATTGGATAGCACCTTTTTAGTGTACTAAGTTAGATCTTCTATGCAATTCTATGTGTTATCTCTTCAACAGCATATATGTGAACTCTTCACTCACAGCGGAATGAGTTAGTTATTGTATGCACTGACGTTGCACAACGATAGGGTCCTGGCCGCAATGCACTGCAAATAACATGCTCTACCGTATGTTATCTCTTTAATGCACAACTAAATGAATTATATCTCCCACGCAACGAAACAAGCATGAGCTAATAATAATAACTTATGTTATTCTTCTATTGCACAACGTTGAATCATATGTGCAATGCAGTGCCACAGCACATTTGTTATCTTAACGGAATGAGTTAGTTCTTGTATGCAAATGCAACAGCACGTATGCTTAAAAGAAGTTAGTGATCTTGTGTGTAAAGCAATGCAGCCAATATGTCATGGGTTATCTCTTCATTGTGCAAAGGAAGTAACTTAGTACTTGTACGCAGTGCCATGCAAAAGCGGGTTTGCAGTGCATTCAAGAACTAACTCATTCCACTGTACACTGAAGAGTTAACGTGTGCTGCTGAAGAGATAACACATTGAAATGCATAAATCTAACTTGGTCCTCTATGCACTGAAAATACAGTACATAATGTATGTGCATTGCTTTGCATACAACTAACTGAAAGATTTGTGTATTGAAGAGATAACGTAACATGAGCCTTGCTTTGCAATGCATAGAAGATACATTATAATGCAATGCTTACAAGAATGAACTCTTTCCTTTACGATCACATATGTGATATCACAACATATAAAGCTATGCTTGTGCATTGCATTGCACATACGATCCAGCAGAGTGCAGTTGAAGAATAACATATAAGCTATGCACTTGTTGCGTTGCAGCGCATACAAGAACTAACTCATTCCGCTATGCATTGAAGTATTAACATATATGTTAACATATATGTGTTGAAGAGATAACGCATAGAATTTGCATAGAAGACCTAACTTCTGTGCACTGAAAAGACAACAAATAACATGCGCTACCGCATTTTATTGCATACATGACCTGAATTTTATTGATTTTTGCACTGAAGAATGACACATGAGACATTCCGTTTCACTGCATTGGACACAAGAAATATTCCTTTGTACATTATTAAGATCACAGATCACATATGTGCTGCATTGCAATGAAGAAATAACATATATGCTACAATATGCTGAAATATACATATATGTTACATTGCATTGCACACACAATGCAATGTAACGTCAGTTGTGCATTGAAAATTAACATATAAGCTATGCACGTTCATTTGCTTTGTGTACAATAACTAACTAATTCCGATGTGCTTTGAAGGGATATGTGCTGCTGCATTAAAAACTAACTTTTTCCGTTTTGAATTGAAAAATAACATATAAGTTATGCACTTGTTGTTTTGCATTCTGTATAAGAACTAACTCATTCAGGTGTGCGTTGGAGAATAACACGTAATACGGGTTGCTTTATTGCATTGCATGAAACTAACTTCCGTTGTATAGCGAAGATAAAATATAAAACATGAGCATTTTGCTTTACAATGCATAGAACAGTTGAACTCATTTGGATGTGCAAAAAAAAAAACAGATTATATGTGTCCTGTTGCAGTGCATTGCTCACCGGACCTCTTGCAATGAAGAATAACATGTAAAGCTATGCTTGTGCATTGCATTGCACATACGATCCAGCAGAGTGCAGTTGAAGAATAACATATAAGCTATGCACTTGTTGCTTTGCAGCGCATACAAGAACTAACTCATTCCGCTATGCATTGACGTATTAACATATGTGTTGAAGAGATAACACATAGAATTTGCATAGAAGACCTAACTTCTTATTACATTGCATACATGACCTGAATTTTATTGACTTTTGCACTGAAGAATGACACATGAGACATTCCTTTTCACTGCATTGCACACAAGAAATATTCTGCATTCATCCGAACTGAATGAGTTAGTTCTTGTATTTAAGAACGACAAATATGCGTTGTTGCATTGTATAAAACAACTAACTCATTCCGTTGTATATCGATGAGATAACTTGTAACATGCGCTTTTTTAAATTACAATGCATAGAAGATCTAACTCATTTTGTTTTGCAATGAAGGCATAACATATGTGTTGTTGCAGTGCATTGCACAGGACATATTAAAGAGATAATGTTGTTGCATTCAAGATGTAACTTGAAGAATAACATATGTATGTGTTGCACACAATAACTAAGTCCGTTGTGCTTTGAGCAGATATAACAATATATACGCTGTTGCATTTGCATACAAAATCGAACTCATTCCTTTGTGCATTTGAAAAGACAATGCACAACCTATGTCCAGTTGCATTGCTGGCACAAACAACAACTAACCCATTCCCTTGTGCAATGAAGAAATAACATATATGCTGTTACATTGCATTGCACACACAATGTGACGTTGTGCATTGAAAATTAACATATAAGCTATGCACGTTCATTTGCTTTGTGTGCAATAACTAACTCATTCCGATGTGCTTTGAAGGGATATGTGCTGCTGCATTACACTGCAATGCAGATATTACCTGTTCCGTTGTGTACTGAAGAGATAACACATTTGCTGTTGCTTTTGCATACAAGACCTAACTTAAGACCTGTTCACATGAGAAACGATTACTATAAAGATCATTCTAGCTATAAAAGCATAGAAACCTCTACATCAACGCTATAAAGATATAAAGGATAGATATCAGAACTATTTTTCAGAACTATTATTATCCAGCTGTTGAACGATAAATAACCTAGAGCATCAGGCTAATGAGAAATATGTTATGTGTTATATCATCAGTGCCGAAAGGAAATGTTAGCTCTTGTATGCGTAAAATAATAAGTTAGAGATCATGTATGCAATGCAATGCAGCAAATATATGTGAACATATGCAATGGAGCAAATATGATATCTCTTCAGTGTACAGAGGAATAAACTATTTCTTGTATGCAGTGCAATGAAACGGCATGTCTCATGTGTCATTCTTCAATGCAAAAGTCAATAAAAGTCATGTCATGTATGCAATGCAATGCGGTAACGCATATATTATTTGTTAATTGTCTTTTCAGTCCACAGAAGAATAAGTTAGGAATTCTATGCAATTCTATGTGTTTATCGCTTCAACACCACATATTTTCAACTCTTCAATGCACAGAGGAAAGAGTTAGTTCTTCTATACATTGCAAAGCAACAGGTGCATTGCTTATATGTTATTCTTCATTGCACGAAGATAGGTCCGGTGGACCTTCTATGCATTGTGATACAAAATGCTCATGTTACATGTTACATCTTCGGTATACAACGGAATTTATTTATTTTTTTGCAATGAAACAACTCATATTACATGTGTTATTCTTCGTCGCACACCTGAATGAGTTAGTTCTTGCATGTGTTATTCTTCAATAGTTCTTGATTGCACTGTATCGCAACAAGTGCATAGCTTATATTATTCTTCTTTGCACAACAATAGGTCCATGTTATCTCTTTATTGCACAACAAAATGCATTACATATTCTACGCACTGCAATGCAAAATGCTCATGTTACATGTTATATCTTTCATATACATCGGAAGTTAGTTGTTTTATGCAATGCAGTGAAACAACCCATATTACATTGTTCTTCAATTCAAATCTGAATGAGTTAGTTCTTGAATACAATGCAAATCTGCAACATATGTTATTCTTCAATTACACAGCTTTGTATTGTATGTGCAATGTAATGCAACAGCATATGTGTTATATCTTAACAAATTAGGTTAGGTTAGGTTAGGTTTGGATGGATTGTATGGAATGCATTGTAATGCATGTTATGTTATCTCTTCAATACACAAACGTATATGTTACTTGCATGCAAAGCCAAGCGATAGCACATTTGTTATGTATTGTCTTTTATAGGAATAAGTTAGATCTTCTATACAATTCTATATGTTATCTCTTCAACAGCACATATGTTTAACTCGTAAAGTGCATTTAAGAAAAAAACATGAAATAGCGGTGTTTCATTGTATTCCATAACACAACTAACTTAATCCATTGTATGTGGAAGAGATAACATGTAAAATATGAGCTATTGCAATACAATGCACAGAAGATTTTGTTGAACAATAAAGAAACATCATGTCTTTTTGCAGTGCATTGCTCACAGGATCTAGCGTAGTGCAAAGAAGAATAACATAAGCTTATGCAATAGTTTAGCAGTCCAAATATGACCTACTGTACATATTTTCTAGCCCAAGATTCCAAGATCATAAACTTTTTATACATACCCAATACATCTTTCTGATGCGACAACAGGCAGACAACATACATATTTCAGCTATTGTACATATTTCTGGACCAAGAGTACTCATTCATGAATTTTCAAAACAAACTCATTTATTCTTTCTGATGTTCCATCAGCCATAGAGAAGTCCACTTTTCAGCTAATGATCATATATCTGGTGAAAGATCCCTCAATCACGAACTTTCTGTACATTCTTATTGATTCCTTCTGATGTTGAATCAGCTATAGAAGTTTAGAAGTCCATATTTGAGCTAATGGACATATATGTGGCTCAAGGGTAATCGATCATGAACTTTCTATTTCTACTCATTGAATCCTTTTGATATGTCAGCCATACAGTAGTGCATATTTCACCTAATGGACATATTTCTGGCCAAAGAGAACTCGATCTTGAACTTCTTTAGACATAGTTAATGACTACTTCTGATGTTAATTCAGCCATATAGAAGTCCACCTACTCAACATATTTCTGGTCCAAGAGTCCACGTTTATGAACTTTTTATACATATTTATTGACTCCTTCTGATGTTACATCAGCCATACAGAAGTGCAAATCTGACCTTCTGAACACATTTCTGGCTTAAGAGTTGTCGAGCCTGAACTTTGTATTTCTACTCGTTGACACTTTCTGATGATATGTCAGCCATGCATTAGTGCATATTTCACCTAATGGACATATTTCTGGCCAAAGAGTACTCGATCTTGAACTTTTTTAGATATAGTTAATGACTTCTTCTGATGCTACTTCAGCCATATAGAAGTCCACCTACTCATATTTCTGGTCCAAGAGTCCACATTCATGAACTTTTTTTACATACCAGTTGACTCATTCTGATGCTACATCAGGCAAAGAGAAGTGCATATTTGACCTTTTGAACATATTTCTTTCCGAAGAGTCGTCGATCATGAACTTTTCATTTCTACTCATTTACTCCTTCGGATGACATGTCAGCTATGCAGTAGTGCATATTTCACCTAATGGATATATTTCTGGCCAAAGGGTACTTCGATCTTGACCTTTTTTTAGACATAATTAATGAATACTTCTGAGGTTACTTCAGCCATACAGAAGTGCATATTTGACCTTATGAACATATTTCTTGCCCAAGAGTCATCGATCATGAACTTTCTATTTCTACTAATTGACGCTTTCTGATGTTCCATCAGCCATGATGAGCGATGATCATATTTCTGTTGAAACATCCCTCAGTCAAAAACTTTCTATAACATACTCAATGACTCCATCTGATGTTACATCAGCAACTCAGAAGTCCAAATTTGACCTAATGGACATTTTTGTGGCTCAAGAGTCGTCGATCCTGAACTTTAAATTTATACTCATATACTCCTTCTGATGATATGTCAGCCATGTAGTAGTGCATATTTCACCCAATGGACATATTTCTGCCCAAAGAGTACTCGATCTTGAACTTTTTTAGACATAGTTAATGACTACTTCTGATGTTACTTCAGCTATATAGGAGTCCACCTACTCAACACATTTCTGACCCAAGAGTCTTCGATCATGAACTTTCTATTTCTACTCATTGACTCTTTCTGAAGTTACATCAGCCATAGAGAAGTCCACTTTTCACCTAATGATCATATTTCTGGTGAAAGATCCCTCAATCACAAACTTTCTGTACATTCTCAATGATTCCTTCTGATGTTGAATCAGCTATTCAGAAGTCCATATTTGAGCTAATGGACATATATGTGGCTCAAGGGTAATCGATCACGAACTTTCTATTTCTACTCATTGAATCATTCTGATGATATGTCAGCCATACAGTAGTGCATATTTCACCTAATGGACATATTTCTGGCCAAAGAGAATTCGATCTTGAACTTCTTTAGACATAGTTAATGACTACTTCTGATGTTACTTCAGCCATATAGAAGGAAACCTTCTCAAAGTATTTATGGTCCAAGAGTCCACGTTCATAAACTTGTTGTACATACTCATTGACTCCTTCTGAAGTTACATCAGCCATACAGAAGTGCATATCTGACCTTCTGAACACAATTCTGGCTTAAGAGTTGTCGAACCTGAACTTTGTATTTCTACTTGTTGACACTATCTGAGGATATGTCAGCTATTCAGAAGTCCATATTTGAGCTAATGGACATATATGTGGCTCAAGGGTAATCGATCACGAACTTTCTATTTCTACTCATTGACTCCTTCTGACATTACATCAGCCATTTTGACTTTCAGAACATATTTCTGTCCCAAGAGAACTCTTTCATGAATTTTCAAAATAAACTTATTGATGTTTTCTGATGTTTCATCAGTCATAGAGAAGTCAACTTTTGACCTAATAATCCTATTTCTGGTAAAAGAGCCCTCGATCACAAACTTTCTGTACATTCTAATTGATTCCTTCTAATGTTAAATCAGCAATACAGAACTGAATATTTGACTGTATGAACATATTTCAGGCCCAAGAGTCATCGATCATGAACTTGCTATTTCTACTCATTGACTCTTTCTGATGTTACATCAGCCATAGAGAAGTCGACTTTTGATTTAATGATCATATTTCTGTTGAAACATCCCTCAGTCACAAACTTTCTATAACATACTCAATGACGCCATCTGATGTTACATCAGCAACTCAGAAGTCCACATTTGACCTAATGGACATTTTTGTGGCTCAAGAGTCGTCGATCCTGAACTTTAAATTTCTACTCATATACTCCTTCTGATGATATGTCAGCCATGCAGTAGTGCATATTTCACCCAATAGACATATTTCTGCCCAAAGAGTACTCGATCTTGAACTTTTTTAGACATATTTAATGACTACTTCTGATGTTACTTCAGCCATATAGAAGTAAACCTTCTCAACGTATTTATGGTCCAAGAGTCCACGTTCATAAACTTGTTGTACATACTCATTGACTCCTTCTGAAGTTACATCAGCCATACAGAAGTGCATATCTGACCTTCTGAACACATTTCTGGCTTAAGAGTTGTCGAGCCTGAACTTTGTATTTCTACTCGTTGACACTTTCTGATGATATGTCAGCCATGCACTAGTGCATATTTCACCTAATGGACATATTTCTGGCCAAAGAGTACTCGATCTTGAACTTTTTTAGATATAGATTAATGACTACTTCTGATGCTACTGCAGCCATATAGAAGTCCACCTACTCAACATATTTCTGGTCCAAGAGTCCACGTTCATGAACTTTTTATACATACTAATTGACTCCTTATGATGTTACATCAGGCACAGAGAAGTGCATATTTGACCTATTGAACATATTTCTTTCCGAAGAGTCGTCGATAATGAACTTTTCATTTCTACTCATTTACTCCTTCGGATGACATGTCAGCTATGCAGTATTGCATATTTCATCTAATGGATATATTTCTGGCCAACGGGTACTTCGATCTTGACCTTTTTTTAGACATACTTAATGAAAACTTCTGAGGTTACTTCAGCCATGCAGAAGTGCATATTTGACCTTATGAACATATTTCTTGCCCAAGAGTCATCGATCATGACCTCTCTATTTCTACTAATTGACTCTTTCTGATGTTCCATCAGCCATAGAGAAGTCCACTTTTGACCTAATGATCATATTTCTAGTGAAAGATGCCTCAATCACAAACTCTCAGTACATTCTCATTGATTCCTACTGATGTTGAATCAGCTATTCAGAAGTCCATATTTGACATAATGGACATATATGTGGCTCAAGGTTAATCGATCATGAACTTTCTATTTCTACTCATTGAATCCTTCTGATGATATGTCAGCCATACAGAAGTGCATATTTCACCTAATGGACATATTTCTGGCCAA
Source organism: Ctenopharyngodon idella (assembly GCF_019924925.1). Taxonomy (NCBI): domain Eukaryota; kingdom Metazoa; phylum Chordata; class Actinopteri; order Cypriniformes; family Xenocyprididae; genus Ctenopharyngodon; species Ctenopharyngodon idella. Next base: position 30,209,016 of record NC_067223.1, read on the forward strand.
AGAGAACTTGATTTTGTACTTCTTTAGACATAGTTAACGATTACTTCTGATGTTAATTCAGCCATATAGAAGTCCACCTACTCAACATATTTCTGGTCCAAGAGTCCACGTTCATGAACTTGTTGTACATACTCATTGACTCCTTCTGAAGTTACATCAGCCATACAGAAATGCATATCTGACCTTCTGAACACATTTCTGGCTCAAGAGTTGTCGAGCCTGAACTTTGTATTTCTACTCGTTGACACTTTCTAATGATATGTCAGCCATGCAGTAGTGCATATTTCACCTAATGGACATATTTCTGGCCAAAGAGTACTCGATCTTGAACTATCTATTTCTACTCATTGACTCCTTCGTATATTACATCAGCCATTTTGACTTTCATAACATATTTCTGTCCCAAGAGAACTCTTTCACGAATTTTCAAAACAAACTTATTGATGTTTTCTGATGTTTCATCAGCCATAGAGGTCAACTTTTGACCTAATAATCCTATTTCTGGTAAAAGAGCCCTCGATCACAAACTTTCTGTACATTCTAATTGATTCCTTCTAATGTTAAATCAGCAATACAGAAGTGCATATTTGACTGTATGAACATATTTCAGGCCCAAGAGTCATCGATCATGAACTTGCTATTTCTACTCATTGACTCTTTTTGATGTTCCATCAGCCATAGAGAAGTCGACTTTTGACTTGATCATATTTCTGTTGAAACATCCCTCAGTCACAAACTTTCTATAACATACTCAATGACTCCATCTGATGTTACATCAGCAACTCAGAAGACCAAATTTGACCTAATGGACATTTTTGTGGCTCAAGAGTCGTCGATCCTGAACTTTAAATTTCTACTCATATACTCCTTCTGATGATATGTCAGCCATGCAGTAGTGCATATTTCACCCAATGGACATATTTCTGGCCAAAGAGTACTCGATCTTGAACTTTTTTAGACATAGTTAATGACTACTTCTGATGCTACTGCAGCCATATAGAAGTCCACCTACTCAACATATTTCTGGTCCAAGAGTCCACGTTCATGAACTTTTTATACATACTAATTGACTCCTTCTGAAGTTACATCAGGCACAGAGAAGTGCATATTTGACCTTTTGAACATATTTCTTTCCGAAGAGTCGTCGATAATGAACTTTTCATTTCTACTCATTTACTCCTTCGGATGACATGTCAGCTATGCAGTAGTGCATATTTCACCTAATGGATATATTTCTGGCCAACGGGTACTTCGATCTTGACCTTTTTTTAGACATACTTAATGAAAACTTCTAAGGTTACTTCAGCCATGCAGAAGTGCATATTTGACCTTATGAACATATTTCTTGCCCAAGAGTCATCGATCATGACCTCTCTATTTCTACTAATTGACTCTTTCTGATGTTCCATCAGCCATAGAGAAGTCCACTTTTGACCTAATGATCATATTTCTGGTGAAAGATCCCTCAATCACAAACTTTCTGTACATTCTCATTGATTCTTTCTGATGTTGAATCAGCTATTCAGAAGTCCATATTTGATATAATGGACATATATGTGGCTCAAGGGTAATCGGTCATGAACTTTCTATTTCTACTCATTAACTCCTTCTGATGATATGTCAGCCATGCAGTTAGTGCGTATTTCACCTAATGGACATATTTCAGGCCAAAGAGAACACGATCTTGAACTTCTTTAGACATAGTTAACGACTACTTCTGATGTTAATTCAGCCATATAGAAGTCCACCTACTCAACATATTTCTGGTCCAAGAGTCCACGTTTATGAACTTTTTATACATATTTATTGACTCCTTCTGATGTTACATTAGACATAGAGAAGTGCATATTTGACCTTCTGAACATATTTCAGGCCCAAGAGTCGACGATCATGAACATTCTATTTCTACTCATTGACTCCTGATGATATGTCAGCCATGCAGTATTGAATATTTCACCTAATAGACATATTTCTGGCCAGACAGTACTCGATCTTGAACGTTTTTAGACATACTTAATGAATTCTTCTGATGAGTCTTCTGCCATATAGAAGTCCACATTAGACCAAATGAACATATTTCTGACAAATTAGTCATCCATCATCAATTTTCTATAACGTACTCAATGACTCCTTCTGATGTTACATCAGCCATTCAGAAGTCCAAATTTGACCTAATGGACATTTTTGTGGCTCAAGACTCGTCGATCATGAATTTTATATTTCTTCTCATTTACTCCTTCGGATGACATGTCAGCTATGCAGTAGTGCACATTTCACCTAATGGATATATTTCTGGCCAAAGGGTACTTCGATCTTGACCTTTTTTTAGACATACTTAATGAATACTTCTGAGGTTACTTCAGCCATACAGAAGTGCATATTTGACCTTATGATCATATTTCTTGCCCCAGAGTCATCGATCATGAACTTTCTATTTCTACTCATTGACTCTTTCTGATGTTACATCAGCCATAGAGAAGTCCACATTTGACATAATGATCATATTTCTGGTGAAAGATGCCTCAATCACAAACTGTCTTTACATTCTCATTGATTCCTTCTGATGTTGAATCAGCTATTCAGAAGTCCAAATTTGACCTAATGGACATTTTTGTGGCTCAAGAGTCGTCGATCCTGAACTTTAAATTTCTACTCATATACTCCTTCTGATGATATGTCAGCCATGCAGTAGTGCATATTTCACCCAATGGACATATTTCTGGCCAAAGAGTACTCGATCTTGAACTTTTTTAGACATAGTTAATGACTACTTCTGATGTTACTTCAGCTATATAGGAGTCCACCTACTCAACACATTTCTGGCCCAAGAGTCTTCGATCATGAACTTTCTATTTCTACTCATTGACTCTTTCTGATGTTACATCAGCCATACAGAAGTCCACTTTTCACCTAATGATCATATTTCTGTTGAAACATCCCTCAGTCACAAACTTTCTATAACATACTCAATGACTCCATCTGATGTTACATCAGCAACTCAGAAGTCCAAATTTGACCTAATGGACATTTTTATGGCTCAAGAGTCGTCGATCATGAACTTTAAATTTATACTCATATACTCCTTCTGATGATATGTCAGCCATGCAGTAGTGCATATTTCACCTAATGGACATATTTCTGGCCAAAGAGTACTCGATCTTGAACTTTTTTAGATATAGTTAATGACTTCTTCTGATGTTAGTAGAACCATATAGAAGTCCACCTACTCAACATATTTCTGGTCCAAGAGTCCACGTTTATGAACTTTTTATACATACTAAATGACTCCTTCTGATGTTACATCAGGCACAGAGAAGTGCATATTTGACCTTTTGTACAGATTTCTTTCCGAAGATTCGTCGATCATGAACTTTTCATTTCTACTCATTTACTCCTTCGGATGACATGTCAGCTATGCAGTAGTGCATATTTCACCTAACGGATATATTTCTGGCCAAAGGGTACTTCGATCTTGACCTTTTTTTAGACATACTTAATGAATACTTCTGAGGTTACTTCAGCCATACAGAAGTGCATATTTGACCTTATGAACATATTTCTTGCCCAAGAGTCATCGATCATGAACTTCCTATTTCTACTCATTGACTCTTTCTGATGTTACATCAGCCATAGAGAAGTCCACTTTTGACCTAATGATCATATTTCTGTTGAAACATCCCTCAGTCACAAACTTTCTATAACATACTCAATGACTCCATCTGATGTTACATCAGCAACTCAGAAGTCCAAATTTGACCTAATGGACATTTTTGTGGCTCAAGAGTCGTCGATCCTGAACTTTAAATTTATACTCATATACTCCTTCTGATGATATGTCAGCCATGCAGTAGTGCATATTTCACCCAATGGACATATTTCTGGCCAAAGAGTACTCGATCTTGAACTTTTTTAGACATAGTTAATGACTACTTCTGATGTTACTTCAGCTATATAGGAGTCCACCTACTCAACACATTTCTGGCCCAAGAGTCTTCGATCATGAACTTTCTATTTCTACTCATTGACTCTTTCTGATGTTACATCAGCCATACAGAAGTCCACTTTCACCTAATGATCATATTTCTGGTGAAAGATCCCTCAATCACAAACTTTCTGTACATTCTCATTGATTCCTTCTGATGTTGAATCAGCTATTCAGAAGTCCATATTTGAGCTAATGGACATATATGTGGCTCAAGGGTAATCGATCACGAACTTTCTATTTCTACTCATTGAATCCTTCTGATGATATGTCAGCCATACAGTAGTGCATATTTCACCTAAAGGACATATTTCTGGCCAAAGAGAACTCGATCTTGAACTTCTTTAGACATAGTTGATGACTACTTCTGATGTTAATTCATCCATATAGAAGTCTACCTACTCAACATATTTCTGGTCCAAGAGTCCACGTTTATGAACTTTTTATACATATTTATTGACTCCTGATGTTAAATCAGACAAAGAGAAGTGCATATTTGACCTTCTGAACATATTTCAGGCCCAAGAGTCGTCGATCATGAACATTCTATTTCTACTCATTGACTTCTGATGATATGTCAGCCATGCAGTATTGAATATTTCACCTAATAGACATATTTCTGGCCAAAGAGTACTAGTCGACTTTTGACTTAATGATCATATTTCTGTGAAACTAGTCCCTCAGTCATCAAACTTTCTATAACATACTCAATGACGCCATCTGATGTTACATCAGCAACTCAGAAGTCCACATTTGACCTAATGGACATTTTTGTGGCTCAAGAGTCGTCGATCCTGAACTTTAAATTTCTACTCATTGACTCCTTCTGATGATATGTCAGCCATTCAGTAGTGCCTATTTCACCCTAATAGACATATGTCTGCCCAAAGAGTACTCGATCTTGAACTTTTTTAGACATAGTTAATGACTACTTCTGATGTTACTTCAGCCATATAGAAGTAAACCTTCTCAACGTATTTATGGTCCAAGAGTCCACGTTCATAAACTTGTACATACTCATTGACTCCTTCTGAAGTTACTATCAGCTATACAGAAGTGCATATCTGACCTTCTGAACACATTTCTGGCTTAAGAGTTGTCGATCCTGAACTTTGTATTTCTACTCATTGACTCCTTCTGATGTCAGCCATGCAGTAGTGCATATTTCACCTAATGCACATATTTCTGGCCAAAGAGTACTCGATTTTTTGAACTTTTTTAGATATAGTTAATGACTACTTCTGATGCTACTGCAGCCGTATAGAAGTCCACCTACTCAACATATTTCTGGTCCAAGAGTCCACGTTCATGAACTTTTTATACATACTAATTGACTCCTTCTGATGTTACATCAGGCACAGAGAAGTGCATATTTGACCTTTTGAACATATTTCTTTCCGAAGAGTCGTCGATAATGAACTTTTCATTTCTACTCATTTACTCCTTCGGATGACATGTCAGCTATGCAGTAGTGCATATTTCACCTAATGGATATATTTCTGGCCAAAGGGTACTTCGATCTTGACCTTTTTTTAGACATACTTAATGAATACTTCTGAGGTTACTTCAGCCATATAGAAGTGCATATTTGACCTTATGAACATATTTCTTGCCCAAGAGTCATCGATCATGAACTTCCTATTTCTACTCATTGACTCTTTCTGATGTTACATCAGCCATAGAGAAGTCCACTTTTGACCTAATGATCATATTTCTGGTGAAAGATGCCTCAATCACAAACTTTCTGTACATTCTCATTGATTCCTTCTGATGTTGAATCAGCTATTCAGAAGTCCATATTTGACCTAATGGACATATATGTGGCTCAAGGGTAATCGATCATGAACTTTCTATTTCTACTCATTGAATCCTTCTGATCATATGTCAGCCATACAGTAGTGCATATTTCACCTAATGGCCATATTTCTGGCCAAAGAGAACTTGATCTTGAACTTCTTTAGACATAGTTAACGACTATTTCTGATGTTAATTCAACCATATAGAAGTCTACCTACTCAACATATTTCTGGTCCAAGAGTCCACGTTTATGACCTTTTTATACATATTTATTGACTCCTTCTGATGTTACATCAGACATAGAGAAGTGCATATTTGACCTTCTGAACATATTTCAGGCCCAAGAGTCGTCGATCATGAACATTCTATTTCTACTCATTGACTCCTGATGATATGTCAGCCATGCAGTATTGAATATTTCACCTAATAGACATATTTCTGGCCAAAGAGTACTCGATCTTGAACGTTTTTAGACATACTTAAAGAATTCTTCTGATGAGTCTTCTGCCATATAGAAGTCCACATTAGACCAAATGAACATATTTCTGACAAATTAGTCCTCCATCATCAATTTTCTATAACATACTCAATGACTCCATCTGATGTTACATCAGCCATTCAGAAGTCCAAATTTGACCTAATGGACATTTTTGTGGCTCAAGAGTCGTCGATCATGAATTTTATATTTCTACTCATTGACTCCTTCTGATGATATGTCAGCCATTCAGTAGTGCCTATTTCACCTAATGGACATATGTCTGTCCAAAGAGTACTCGATCTTGAACTTTTTTAGACATAGTTAATGACTACTTCTGATGTTACTTCAGCCATATAGAAGTACACCTACTCAACATATTTCTGGTCCAAGAGTCCACGTTTATGAACTTTTATACATACTAAATGACTCCTTCTGATGTTACATCAGGCACAGAGAAGTGCATATTTGACCTTTTGTACAGATTTCTTTCCGAAGAGTTCGTCGATCATGAACTTTTCATTTCTACTCATTTACTCCTTCGGATGACATGTCAGCTATGCAGTAGTGCATATTTCACCTAACGGATATATTTCTGGCCAAAGGGTACTTCGATCTTGACCTTTTTTTAGACATACTTAATGAATACTTCTGAGGTTACTTCAGCCATACAGAAGTGCATATTTGACCTTATGAACATATTTCTTGCCCAAGAGTCATCGATCATGAACTTCCTATTTCTACTCATTGACTCTTTCTGATGTTACATCAGCCATAGAGAAGTCCACTTTTGACCTAATGATCATATTTCTGTTGAAACATCCCTCAGTCACAAACTTTCTATAACATACTCAATGACTCCATCTGATGTTACATCAGCAACTCAGAAGTCCAAATTTGACCTAATGGACATTTTTGTGGCTCAAGAGTCGTCGATCCTGAACTTTAAATTTATACTCATATACTCCTTCTGATGATATGTCAGCCATGTAGTAGTGCATATTTCACCCAATGGACATATTTCTGGCCAAAGAGTACTCGATCTTGAACTTTTTTAGACATAGTTAATGACTACTTCTGATGTTACTTCAGCTATATAGGAGTCCACCTACTCAACACATTTCTGGCCCAAGAGTCTTCGATCATGAACTTTCTATTTCTACTCATTGACTCTTTCTGATGTTACATCAGCCATACAGAAGTCCACTTTTCACCTAATGATCATATTTCTGGTGAAAGATCCCTCAATCACAAACTTTCTGTACATTCTCATTGATTCCTTCTGATGTTGAATCAGCTATTCAGAAGTCCATATTTGAGCTAATGGACATATATGTGGCTCAAGGGTAATCGATCACGAACTTTCTATTTCTACTCATTGAATCCTTCTGATGATATGTCAGCCATACAGTAGTGCATATTTCACCTAATGGACATATTTCTGGCCAAAGAGAACTCGATCTTGAACTTCTTTAGACATAGTTGATGACTACTTCTGATGTTAATTCAGCCATATAGAAGTCTACCTACTCAACATATTTCTGGTCCAAGAGTCCACGTTTATGAACTTTTTATACATATTTATTGACTCCTGATGTTACATCAGACAAAGAGAAGTGCATATTTGACCTTCTGAACATATTTCAGGCCCAAGAGTCGTCGATCATGAACATTCTATTTCTACTCATTGACTTCTGATGATATGTCAGCCATGCAGTATTGAATATTTCACCTAATAGACATATTTCTGGCCAAAGAGTACTCGATCTTGAACGTTTTTAGACATACTTAAAGAATTCTTCTGATGAGTCTTCTGCCATATAGAAGTCCACATTAGACCAAATGAACATATTTCTGACAAATTAGTCCTCCATCATCAATTTTCTATAACATACTCAATGACTCCATCTGATGTTACATCAGCCATTCAGAAGTCCAAATTTGACCTAATGGACATTTTTGTGGCTCAAGAGTCGTCGATCATGAATTTTATATTTCTACTCATTGACTCCTTCTGATGATATGTCAGCCATTCAGTAGTGCCTATTTCACCTAATGGACATATGTCTGTCCAAAGAGTACTCGATCTTGAACTTTTTTAGACATAGTTAATGACTACTTCTGATGTTACTTCAGCCATATAGAAGTAAACCTTCTCAACGTATTTATGGTCCAAGAGTCCACGTTCATAAACTTGTACATACTCATTGACTCCTTCTGAAGTTACATCAGCCATACAGAAGTGCATATCTGACCTTCTGAACACATTTCTGGCTTAAGAGTTGTCGATCCTGAACTTTGTATTTCTACTCATTGACTCCTTCTGATGTCAGCCATGCAGTAGTGCATATTTCACCTAATGGATATATTTCTGGCCAAAGGGTACTTCGATCTTGACCTTTTTTTAGACATACTTAATGAATACTTCTGAGGTTACTTCAGCCATATAGAAGTGCATATTTGACCTTATGAACATATTTCTTGCCCAAGAGTCATCGATCATGAACTTCCTATTTCTACACATTGACTCTTTCTGATGTTACATCAGCCATAGAGAAGTCCACTTTTGACCTAATGATCATATTTCTGGTGAAAGATGCCTCAATCACAAACTTTCTGTACATTCTCATTGATTCCTTCTGATGTTGAATCAGCTATTCAGAAGTCCAAATTTGACCTAATGGACATTTTTGTGGCTCAAGAGTCGTCGATCCTGAACTTTAAATTTATACTCATATACTCCTTCTGATGATATGTCAGCCATGCAGTAGTGCATATTTCACCCAATGGACATATTTCTGGCCAAAGAGTACTCGATCTTGAACTTTTTTAGACATAGTTAATGACTACTTCTGATGTTACTTCAGCTATATAGGAGTCCACCTACTCAACACATTTCTGGCCCAAGAGTCTTCGATCATGAACTTTCTATTTCTACTCATTGACTCTTTCTGATGTTACATCAGCCATACAGAAGTCCACTTTTCACCTAATGATCATATTTCTGGTGAAAGATCCCTCAATCACAAACTTTCTGTACATTCTCATTGATTCCTTCTGATGTTGAATCAGCTATTCAGAAGTCCATATTTGAGCTAATGGACATATATGTGGCTCAAGGGTAATCGATCACGAACTTTCTATTTCTACTCATTGAATCCTTCTGATGATATGTCAGCCATACAGTAGTGCATATTTCACCTAATGGACATATTTCTGGCCAAAGAGAACTCGATCTTGAACTTCTTTAGACATAGTTGATGACTACTTCTGATGTTAATTCAGCCATATAGAAGTCTACCTACTCAACATATTTCTGGTCCAAGAGTCCACGTTTATGAACTTTTTATACATTTTTATTGACTCCTTCTGATGTTACATCAGACAAAGAGAAGTGCATATTTGACCTTCTGAACATATTTCAGGCCCAAGAGTCGTCGATCATGAACATTCTATTTCTACTCATTGACTTCTGATGATATGTCAGCCATGCAGTATTGAATATTTCACCTAATAGACATATTTCTGGCCAAAGAGTACTCGATCTTGAACTTTTTTAGACATAGTTAATGACTACTTCTGATGTTACTTCAGCCATATAGAAGTAAACCTTCTCAACGTATTTATGGTCCAAGAGTCCACGTTCATAAACTTGTACATACTCATTGACTCCTTCTGAAGTTACATCAGCTATACAGAAGTGCATATCTGACCTTCTGAACACATTTCTGGCTTAAGAGTTGTCGATCCTGAACTTTGTATTTCTACTCATTGACTCCTTCTGATGATATGTCAGCCATGCAGTAGTGCATATTTCACCTAATGCACATATTTCTGGCCAAAGAGTACTCGATTTTTTGAACTTTTTTAGATATAGTTAATGACTACTTCTGATGCTACTGCAGCCGTATAGAAGTCCACCTACTCAAGATATTTCTGGTCCAAGAGTCCACGTTCATGAACTTTTTATACATACTAATTGACTCCTTCTGATGTTACATCAGGCACAGAGAAGTGCATATTTGACCTTTTGTACAGATTTCTTTCCGAAGATTCGTCGATCATGAACTTTTCATTTCTACTCATTTACTCCTTCGGATGACATGTCAGCTATGCAGTAGTGCATATTTCACCTAATGGATATATTTCTGGCCAAAGGGTACTTCGATCTTGACCTTTTTTTAGACATACTTAATGAATACTTCTGAGGTTACTTCAGCCATATAGAAGTGCATATTTGACCTTATGAACATATTTCTTGCCCAAGAGTCATCGATCATGAACTTCCTATTTCTACTCATTGACTCTTTCTGATGTTACATCAGCCGTAGAGAAGTCCACTTTTGACCTAATGATCATACTTCTGGTGAAAGATGCCTCAATCACAAACTTTCTGTACATTCTCATTGATTCCTTCTGATGTTGAATCAGCTATTCAGAAGTCCATATTTGACCTAATGGACATATATGTGGCTCAAGGGTAATCGATCATGAACTTTCTATTTCTACTCATTGAATCCTTCTGATCATATGTCAGCCATACAGTAGTGCATATTTCACCTAATGGCCATATTTCTGGCCAAAGAGAACTTGATCTTGAACTTCTTTAGACATAGTTAACGACTATTTCTGATGTTAATTCAACCATATAGAAGTCTACCTACTCAACATATTTCTGGTCCAAGAGTCCACGTTTATGAACTTTTTATACATATTTATTGACTCCTTCTGATGTTACATCAGACATAGAGAAGTGCATATTTGACCTTCTGAACATATTTCAGGCCCAAGAGTCGTCGATCATGAACATTCTATTTCTACTCATTGACTCCTGATGATATGTCAGCCATGCAGTATTGAATATTTCACCTAATAGACAAATTTCTGGCCAAAGAGTACTCGATCTTGAACGTTTTTAGACATACTTAATGAATTCTTCTGATGAGTCTTCTGCCATATAGAAGTCCACATTAGACCAAATGAACATATTTCTGACAAATTAGTCCTCCATCGTCAATTTTCTATAACGTACTCAATGACTCCATCTGATGTTAAATCAGCCATTCAGAAGTCCAAATTTGACCTAATGGACATTTTTGTGGCTCAAGAGTCGTCGATCATGAATTTTATATTTCTACTCATTGACTCCTTCTGATGATATGTCAGCCATTCAGTAGTGCCTATTTCACCTAATGGACATATTTCTGGCTTAAGAGTTGTCGATCCTGAACTTTGTATTTCTACTCATTGACTCCTGATGATGATATGTCAGCCATGCAGTAGTGCATATTTCACCTAATGGACATATTTCTGGCCAAAGAGTACTCGATCTTGAACTTTTTTAGATATAGTTAATGACTTCTTCTGATGTTAGTAGAACCATATAGAAGTCCACCTACTCAACATATTTCTGGTCCAAGAGTCCACGTTTATGAACTTTTTATACATACTAAATGACTCCTTCTGATGTTACATCAGGCACAGAGAAGTGCATATTTGACCTTTTGTACAGATTTCTTTCCGAAGATTCGTCGATCATGAACTTTTCATTTCTGCTCATTTACTCCTTCGGATGACATGTCAGCTATGCAGTAGTGCATATTTCACCTAACGGATATATTTCTGGCCAAAGGGTACTTCGATCTTGACCTTTTTTTAGACATACTTAATGAATACTTCTGAGGTTACTTCAGCCATACAGAAGTGCATATTTGACCTTATGAACATATTTCTTGCCCAAGAGTCATCGATCATGAACTTCCTATTTCTACTCATTGACTCTTTCTGATGTTACATCAGCCATAGAGAAGTCCACTTTTGACCTAATGATCATATTTCTGGTGAAAGATGCCTCAATCACAAACTTTCTGTACATTCTCATTGATTCCTTCTGATGTTGAATCAGCAACTCAGAAGTCCATATTTGACCTAATGGACATATATGTGGCTCAAGGGTAATCGATCATGAACTTTCTATTTCTACTCATTGAATCCTTCTGATCATATGTCAGCCATACAGTAGTGCATATTTCACCTAATGGCCATATTTCTGGCCAAAGAGAACTTGATCTTGAACTTCTTTAGACATAGTTAACGACTATTTCTGATGTTAATTCAACCATATAGAAGTCTACCTACTCAACATATTTCTGGTCCAAGAGTCCACGTTTATGACCTTTTTATACATATTTATTGACTCCTTCTGATGTTACATCAGACATAGAGAAGTGCATATTTGACCTTCTGAACATATTTCAGGCCCAAGAGTCGTCGATCATGAACTTGCTATTTCTACTCATTGACTCTTTCTGATGTTACATCAGCCATAGAGAAGTCGACTTTTGACTTAAAGATCATATTTCTGTTGAAACATCCCTCAGTCACAAACTTTCTATAACATACTCAATGACTCCATCTGATGTTACATCAGCAACTCAGAAGTCCAAATTTGACCTAATGTACATTTTTGTGGCTCAAGAGTCGTCGATCCTGAACTTTAAATTTATACTCATATACTCCTTCTGATGATATGTCAGCCATGCAGTAGTGCATATTTCACCCAATGGACATATTTCTGGCCAAAGAGTACTCGATCTTGAACTTTTTTAGACATAGTTAATGACTACTTCTGTTGTTACTTCAGCTATATAGGAGTCCACCTACTCAACACATTTCTGGCCCAAGAGTCTTCGATCATGAACTTTCTATTTCTACTCATTGACTCTTTCTGATGTTACATCAGCCATACAGAAGTCCACTTTTCACCTAATGATCATATTTCTGGTGAAAGATCCCTCAATCACAAACTTTCTGTACATTCTCATTGATTCCTTCTGATGTTGAATCAGCTATTCAGAAGTCCATATTTGAGCTAATGGACATATATGTGGCTCAAGGGTAATCGATCACGAACTTTCTATTTCTACTCATTGAATCCTTCTGATGATATGTCAGCCATACAGTAGTGCATATTTTACCTAATGGACATATTTCTGGCCAAAGAGTAACTTTATCTAGAAGTTTTTTAGACATACTTAATGACTACTTCTGATGTTACTTCAGCCATATAGAAGATCAAATTAGACCTACTCAACATATTTCTGGTCCAAGAGTCCACGTTCATGAACTTTTTATACATACTTATTGACTCCCTCTGAGGTTATATCAACCAAACAGAAGTTCATATTTCACCTAATGGACATATTTCTGGCACATGAGTCATTGATCATGAACTTTCTGTTTCTGCCCATTGACTCCTTCTGATGATAAAGTCTGCCATAAAGTTGTGTATATTTCACTTAATGGACATATTTCTGGCCAAAATTTACTTTGATCGAGTACTCGATCTTGAACTTTTTTAGACATACTTAATGACTGCTAATGATATGTCAGCCATACAGGAGTCAATATTTGACCTACTGAACATATTTCTGGCCCAAAAGTTGTTGATCACAAACTTTCTTTTTCAACCAATTTACTCCTTCTGATGATACGTCAGACATAAAGTTGTGTATATTGGACTTAATGGACATATATGTGAATAAAAAGTGCTCGATCTTGAAGTTTTTTTTGCATAATGACTACTTCTGATGTTACTTCAGCAATACTGAAGTCAAAATTAGACCTAGTGAACATATTTCTGACAAATTAGTCCTCAATCATGAACTTTCTATAATATACTCATTGACTCCATCTGATGTTATATAAGCCATAAAGTAGTCCATATTTGAGAAACATAAAGTTTTTTCTAGCCCGAGTCCTCGATCATGAACTTTCTATACATAATCATTGACAACTTCTGATATTACATCAGCCATTCAGTAGACCCATATTTCACCTAATGGACATATTTCTGGCACAAGAGTCATTGATCATGAACTTTCTGTTTCTGCCCATTGACTACGTCAGCCATAAAGTTGTGTATATTTCACCTAATGGACATATTTCTGGCCAAAAAGTACTCGATCTTGAACTTTTTTAGACATACATAATGCCTGCTGATGATACGTCAGCCATACAGGAATCAATATTTGACCTACTGAATATATTTCTGGCCCAAGAGTTGTTGATCATGAACTTTCTTTTTCAACCCATTGACTCCTTCTGATGACACGTCAGCCATACAGGAGTCAATATTTGACCTGCTGAACATATTTGTGGCTCAAGAGTCCTCGATCATAAACTTTCTACACATACTCATCGACTCCTTCTGATAATACATCAGACATACAGGAGTCAATATTTGACCTACTAGACATATTTCTGTCCCGAGAGTCGTAGATCATGAACTTTCTATTTCTACTCATTGACTCCTCCTGATGATACGTCAGCCATGCAGTAGTGCATAATTCACCTAATGGACATATTTCTGGCCAAAGAGTTCTCGATCTTGAACTTTTTTAGATATACTTAATGACTACTTCTGATGTTACTTCAGCCATATAGAAGTCCAAATTAAACCTAATGAACATATTCCTGGCTCAAGAGTCATCGATCATAAACTTTCTATTTCTACTTTTTGACTCCTTCTGATGATACGACAGGTATAGTCCATATTTGACCTACTGAACATATGTCTGGCTCAAGAGTCGTCAATCTTGAACTTTTTATTTCTGCTCATTGACTTCTTATGATACTTCAGGCATACAGTAGCCCATATTCGTCCTATTGAACATATTGTTAGTCCAAGAGTCCTCGATCATTTTTTATACATACTCCATTGACTCCTTCTGATGTTGCATCAGCCATATTTGACCTAATGGACATATTTGACCTACTGAACATATTTCTGGCAAAAGGGTCCTCGAACTTGAACATTCTATAAATATTCATTGATTACTGATGTTACTTACATCAGTCAGAGAGTAGTCCATACTTGACCTTCTGGACATATTTCTGGCCCAAGAGTACTGTTTCATGCATTTTTAAAACAAACTCATTCACTCTTTCCGATGTTTCATCAGTCAGAGAGGTCCATATTTGACCTACTTCTGTCAAAACAGCCATTGATCATAATCTTTCTGTGCAGTCTCATTGCTTCCTTCTGATGTTACCACAGACAGTAGTCTATAATTGACCTTCTGAACACATTTCTGGCCCACTAGTACCTGATTATGAACTTTTTATACATACTCATCGACTCCATGTGATGTTACATCAGCCATACAGAAGTCCATTTTTGACCTAATGGACATATATCTGGCTCAAGAGTCGTCAGTCTTGAACTTTCTATTTCTACTCATTGACTTCTTATGATACGTCAGGCATACAGTAGTCCATATTCGACCTATTGAATATATTGTTAGTCGATGAGTCTTCAAATATGAATGTACTAAACATAATCATAGGCTCCTTCTGATTTTAAATCAGCCACACAGAAGTCTATATTTGACCTCACATACACATATCTGGCCCAAGAGTCCTTGATCTTGAACTTTCTATTTCTCCTCATCAACTCCTTCTGATGTTACTTACATCAGCCATTCAGTAGTCCAAATTTGACCTTCTGAACACATTTCTGGCCCACAAGTCCCCAATCATGAACTTTTTATACATACTCATCAACTCATAGGCTCCTTCTGATTTTATATCAGCCACACAGAAGTCTATATTTGACCGACTGGAACATATTTCTGGCAACCTAATGGACAATTGTCATTGATCTTGAACTTTCTATTTCTACTCATTGACTCCTTCTGATGATATGTCAGCCATATTGTAGTCCATATTTGACCTAAGGGACATATTTCTGGCCAAAGAGTGCTCGATGTTGAAATTTTTTATACATACTTTTTGACGTTGACTGATACGTCAGCCATACAGTCGTCAATATTTGACCTACTGAACATATCTCTAGTCCAAGAGTCCTCGATCATGAACTTTTTGTACATACTCCATTGACTCCTTCTGATGTTGCATCAGCCATATTTGACTTAATGGACATATATCTGTCGTGTCATACAGTAGTCCATGTTTGACCTATTGAACATATCTTTAGTCGATGAGTCTTCAAATATGAATATACTATCCATAACCATAGGCTCCTTCTGTATTTAAATCAGCCATTCAGAAGTCCATATTTGACCTACTGAACATATTTCTGGCAAAAGGGTCCTCGAACTTAAACATTCTATAAATATTCATTGACTACTGATGTTACTTACATCAGTCAGAGAGTAGTCCATATTTGACCTTCTGAACATATTTCTGGCCCAAGAGTACTGTTTCATGCATTTTTAAAACAAACTCGTTCACTCTTTCTGATGTTTCATCAGTCATAGAGAAGTCCATATTTGAGCAGTCTCATTGCTTCCTTCTGATGTTACCACATGACATACTGAACATATTTCAGGCCCAAGAGTTGTCGATCATGAACTTTCTATTTTTCACAAATTAGTCGTCGATCATGAACTTTCTAAAACTTACTTATTGACTCCATCTGATATTAAATCAGCCATAAAGTAGCCCATATTTGATGAACTTAAAGTTTTTTCTGGCCCAAGAGGCCTTGATCATGAACTTTCTATTCATACTCAGTGACTCGTTCTGATGTTATATCAGATAGACAGTAGTGCATATTTGACCTACTGAACATATTTCTGGCAAATGAGTCCTCAATCATGAACTTTCTATACGTACTCATTGACTCCAACTGAAGTTACACAGGCCGGACAGTAGTCCTTATTAAAAGTACATAAAGTAGTCCATATTTGATGAACTTAAAGTTTTTTCTGGCCCAAGAGGCCTTGATCATGAACTTTCTATACAGAGTCAGTGACTCCTTGTGATGTTACTTCAGCCATACTCATATTAGAGCTACTGAACATATTTCTGTCCGAAGAGGCCTGGATCATGAACCTTCCATACATGATTATTGACTCCATCTGATGTTACACCATCAAGACAGTAGTACATATTTCACCTACTTGAGAGTTTTCTGGCCCAACAGCCTCAATCATGAACATGTCATATGTCAGTCATACAGTTATGCATATTTGACCTCATGAACATAGGTCTGTCCAAAGAGTACTCGATCTTGAACTTTTTATACATTCTCATTGACTCCTTGTGATTTTACTTCAGCCATACAGAAGTCCATATTAGACCTACTGGACATATTTCTGTCCCAAGAGGCCTGGATCATGAACTTTCCATATATACTTGGTGACTCCAGCTGATGATACATCAGTCAGATCATGTTTGACGTACTTATTTTTTTTCTGGCCCAAGAGCCTCTAATCATGAACTTTTTATAAATAATCATTGTAGCAAAGCCCCACTACAATTAAGTTTTTAGCTGATTGAGCGGCCAAATATGGATCAGATTCCGGTCAGAGAATCAGGAGTGGAGAAGAGATTCTTTAGTTCAATTCTTTAGTTTATTTACAATCTTAAATATGCATCTTCTCTATGGCTGATATAACATCAACAAGAGTCAATGCGTTTGAAAGTTCATGAACGAGTTGTCTTGGGCCAGAAATATGTGCAGTAGGTCAAATATTGACTACTGTATGGATGATGTATCATCAGATGGAGTCAATGAGGAGAAAAAGAAAGTTCAAGATCGACTACTCCGGGCCCAGTTATACAGTATGTCCATTAGGTCAAATATGGACTTCTGTATGGCTCATGTAACATCAGATGGTCAGTGAGTATATTATATAAAATTCATGATCGAAGACTAATTTGTCAGAAATATGTTCATTAGGTCTAATTTGGATTTCTGTATGGCGGAAGTAACATCAGAAGTTGTCATTAAGTAATTCTGAAAACGTTCAGGATCGAGCACTCTTTGGCCAGAAAAATGTCCGTTAGGTCAAATACGCACTATTGTATGGCTGACGTATCATCAGAAGGAGTCAATGATCAGAAAAAGAAAGTTCATGATCGACGACTCTTGGGCCAGAAATATGTTCAGTAGGTCAAATATGGACTTCTGTATGGCTCATGTAACATCAGATGGTCAATGAGTATATTGTATAAAATTCATGATCGAAGACTAATTTGTCAGAAATATGTTCGTTAGGTCTAATTTGGATTTCTGTATGGCGGAAGTAACATCAGAAGTTGTCATTAAATAATTCTGAAAACGTTCAGGATCGAGCACCCTTTGGCCAGAAAAATGTCCATGTTCAAAATACGCACTATCCTGACATATCATCAGAAGGAGTCAATAATCAGAAATAGAAGGTTCATGATCGACGACTCTTGGGCCAGAAATATGTTCAGTAGGTCAAAGATGGACTTCTTGTTTGTCAGAAGGAACTTCAGCAGGAATCAATGAGAATGTACAGAAAATTCATGATCGAGTTCTCTTTTGCCAGAAATATGATCAGTAAGTCAAAAGTCGACTTCTCTATGGCTGACATAACATCAGAAAGAATCAATGAGTGTGTTTTGAAAGTTCATGAACGAGTACTCGAGCCAGAGGTATGTTCAGTGGGTCAAATATTGAATTCTGTATGGCTGAGGTATCATGAGGAGTCAATGAGTAAAAATAAAAAGTTCAAAATTGACGACTCTTGTGCTCCATTGGGTCAAATATGGACTTCTGAATTGCTGATGTAACATCAGAAGAAGTCAATGAGTGTGTTATAGAAAATTCATGATCGAGGACTAATTTGTCAAAAATATGTTCATTAGGTCTAATTTGGACTTCTGTATTGCTGAAGTAAAATCAGAAGTAGTCAGAAAAAGTTCAAGATCGAGTACTCTTTGGCCAGAAAAATGTCCATTTGGTAAAATTTGGTAAAACCATTATGTATGGCTGACGTATCATAAGAAGGAGTCAATGATCAGAAATAGAAAGTTCATGTTCAAAAACTCTTGGGCCAGAAATGGAAAGTTCAAGATCAACGAATCTTGGGCAAGATATTTGTCCATTAGGTGAAATATGGACTTCTGAATGGCTGATATATTATCAGAAAGCTTCAATGAGTTTGTTTTGAAAGTTCATGAACGAGTACTCTTGGGCCAGAAATATGTCCATTAGGTCAAATATGCACAACTTTATGGCTGATGTACCATTAGATGGAATCAACCGGAATATACTGACAGTTCATGATCGAGGCTCTTTTGCCAGAAATATGATCATTAAGTCAAATGTTGACTTCTCTATGGTTGATTTAACATCAGAAGGAGCCTATGATTCTGTACAGTAAATTCATATTTGAAGATTCATCTACTAACAATATGTTCAATATGTTCGATAGGTCAAATATGGATTTCTGTATGGCTGATGGAGTCAATGAGTATGTTATATTTACTTCCTAATTGAGGACTAATTTGTCAAAAAATATGTTCTTTAGGTCAAATTTTGACATCTGTATGGCTGAAGTGACATCAGAAGTAGTCATTATGTCTAAAAGAGTTCAAGATCGACTACTCTTTGTTCAGAAAAATGTCCATTAGGTCAATAGGTCATACTCCTGTCTGTCTCATGTAACATCAGATGTAGTCAATGAATATGTATAGAAAGTTCAATTTCTAAGACTGTTTAAGCAAGCAATTTTGTCCTTTAGGTGAAATATGGACTATTGTTTGGCTGATGTATCTTCAGAAGGAGTCAATGTGGCAGAAATGTGTTGAATTGGATAAATCTCTTCAACATACAATGGATTAAGTTTGTTGTGTTATGGAATGCAATGAAACCACATAATTCATGTGTTATTCTTAAATGCACAACTGAGTAACTTAGTACTTGTTTGCAAAATATAAGTTATGCACTTGTTGCGTTGCAGGGCAAGTGCGTTGCTTTTTATTGACTATCTCATTCCACTGTGCATTGGAGTGAACGTGTGCTTTTAAAGAGATAACACGTAACACATTTGATTTCGCATTGCATTGCGTAAAAACCTTATTCCATTTTGCATTAGAGAATGACATGAAATATACACTTTTTCATTGTACTGCATGCAAGAACTAACGTAGTGCATTAAAGAGTTAATACATATATGTTTTCGCATTGCATAATCTGCCTTTTATTGACTTTGTATTGAAGAATGACACGATACATTCTCTGTTTTATTGCACTGCATACAAAAAATAGCTTATTCCTATGTGCATTAAAGAAATGGCACATCACATATTTACTGCCATTGCATTTGCATTCACGTTCACTAAACTTATTCTTTTACGCATTAAAGAGATAACATTTGTTGTTGCATTTGCATAAAAGAGCTAGTATTCCTTTCTGGACTAAAGACATAACATATGCGCCCTTGCAATGCATACAAGAACTACATTATTTAGATATGCATTTTAAGAATAACACATGAAATATCATTGCATTGCAAAGATGTCGTATGTTATCCTTCGAAGACATAACTTGTACATATGAGCTTTTAAGCATTACGGTGCGTAGAAGATATAACTAATTTGGTTGTGCAATGAAGAGATAAAATATGTGCTGTGCAACGAAGAATATGCACCTGTTGCGTTGCAATGCATTCAAGAATAAACTTATTCCGTTGTGAACTGAAGTGAAACATATGTGCTGTTGAAGCGATAACTCATAGAATTGCATAGAAGATCTAACTTATTCCTACTTTCAGCGAAAAAGACAATATATAACATGTATATAACATATGTGCTATCGCATTGCTTTGCATACAACCTATACATTTGTGCATTGAAGAGATAACATAATATGAACCTTTGCATCACAATTCAATTATATACACAATTATAATGCAATGCATACAAGAAGTAACTCATTCCGTTAAGATAACATATGTCCTGTTGCATTGCATTGCACATACGATCTAACGTTGTGCACATGAAGGATAACATACGCTATTGCACTTGTTTCGGTGCATTGTATACAAAAACTAACTCATTCCGTTGTGCATTGAAAAATAACACATAACTTTGTATATCGACGATATAACATGTAACGTGAGAATTTTGCATAACAATGCATTCAAGATCTAACTCATTCAGCTGTGCATTGAAAAGTTAGCGTGTGCTGTTGAAGAGATAACACGTAACACATTTGATTTCGCATTGCATTGTGTACAAGAACAATTTATTCCATTTAAGAATGACATTTGAAGAATTTAAATGTCATGCGTTTGTTTTGTTGCATTATATACAAGAACTAACTCATTCAGTTGTGCGCTGAAGAATAACACATGTAATATGGGCTGTTTCATTGCATTACAAAAAAACAGAACAAAACACAACAACAACTAACTTCCGTTTAGTTCGAAGATATAACATGCAACTTGAGCATTTTGCATTACAAAGGTCTAACTCATTTGGATGTGCAATGAAGAGATTACATATGTGCTGTTGTAATGCATTGCGCACCGGACCTATCATCGTGCAATGAAGAATAACATATAAGTTGTACTTGTGCATTGCACATACTCCCTGCGCACTGAAGAGTTAACAGTTGATGTTGGTGTTGAAGTGATACATAGAATTGCATGTGCATTGCATCTTCTGCGCACTGAAAAGACAACAAATAACATATGCGTTTAATGCATTGCATACATGACCTGACATTTATTGACTTTTGCACTGAAGAATGACACTTGAAACCTACCGTTTCATTGCATTGCATACAAGATATAGCTTATTCCTTTGTACATTGAAGAGATTACACATCGCATATATGCTGCATTGCATTGTATACAAGATCAATAACTTGTTCTTTTACGCATTGAAGAGATAACGTGTGCTGTTGCAAAAAGCTCATGTTACATGTTATCGATATACAACGGAAAGAGTTAGTTGTTTTATGGACAAGTTCTTGTGTGCAGTGCAATGAAACGGATTGTTTCATGTGTGCAATGCATGTAGCGCATATGTTATTTGTTGTCTTTTCAGTGCACAGAAGAATAAGTTAGGTCCTCTATGCAATTCTATGTGTTATTTCTTCAACACCAAATATGTAAACTCTTAAATGCACAGAGGAATGGGTTAGTTCTTGTAATGCACTGCAAAGCAAGAAGTGCATAGCTTAAATGTTATTCTTCAAATGCACTACGCTGAATCGTAAGCGCAATGCAATGCACAAGCACATATATAATCTGCAGCGTAATATGCAATATGCTCATGTTACTTTATATCTTCGATATACAACAAAGTTAGTTGTTTTATGCAATGCAATGAAACAACCCACGTTACGTGTTATTCGTTAAACATATACAATGCAACAAAACAAGTACATAACTTATATATTATTCTTCAGTTACACAAAGTATATGGATTGCAATGCAACGGCACATATGTTACCTTAACGGAATGAGTTAGTTCTTGTATGCATTGCAAATGCAAAAGTGCATATGTTAATTGTTATGTCTTCAGGGCAGAAAGGAATGTTAGCTCGTGTATGCAAATGCAACAGCACGTATGCTTAAAAGAAGTTAGTGATCTTGTGTGTAAAGCAATGCAGCAAATATGTCATGGGTTTTCTCTTCAATGTGCAAAGGAAGTGACTTAGTACTTGTACGCAGTGCCATGCAAAAGCGCGTTTGCAGTGCGTTCAAGAACTAACTCATTCCACTGTACACTGAAGAGTTAACGTGTGCTGCTGAAGAGATAACACATTGAAATGCATAGATCTAACTTGTTCCTCTATGCACTGAAAATACAGTGCATAATATGTGTGCTAACGCATTGCTTTGCATACAACTAACTGAAAGATTTGTGTATTGAAGAGATAACGTAACATGAGCCTTTGCTTTGCAATGCATAGAAGATACATTATAATGCAATGCTTACAAGAATGAACGCTTTCCTTTACGATCACATATGTGCTGTTGCATTGCATTGCACATACATAAGTTATGCACTTGTTGTTTTGCGTTGTATAAAAGAACTAAATCATTCAGGTGTGCGTTGGAGAATAACACGTAATTGCATTGCATGAAACTAATTTCCGTTGTATAGCGAAGATAAAATCTAAAACATGAGCATTTTGCTTTACAATGCATACAATTCAACTAATTTGGATGTGCAAAAAAAAAAACAGATTATATATGTCATTGCATTGCTCACCGAACCTATCATCGCGCAATGAAGAATAACATATAAAGCTATGCACTTGTTGCTTTGCAGCGCATACATGAACTAACTCATTCCGCTATGCATTGAAGTGTTAACATATGTGTTGAAGAGATAACACATAGAATTTGCATAGAAGACCTAACTTCTGTGCACTGAAAAGACAACAAATAACATAAATTTTATTGATTTTTGCACTGAAGAATGACACATGAGACATTCCGTTTCACTGCATTGCACACAAGAAATATTCCTTTGTGCATTTGAAAAGACAATGCACAAACTATGTTCAGTTGCATTGCTGGCACAAACAACAACTAACCCATTCCCTTGTGCAATGAAGAAATAACATATATGCTGTTACATTGCATTGCACACACAAAGTTACGTTGTGCATTGAAAATTAACATATAAGCTATGCACTTGTTGCATTGCAGCGCATACAAGAACTAACTCATTCCGCTATGCATTGAAGTATTAACATATGTGTTGAAGAGATAACACATAGAATTTGCATAGAAGACCTAACTTCTGTGCACTGAAAAGACAACAAATAACATGCGCTACCGCATTACATTGCATACATGACCTGAATTTTATTGACTTTTGCACTGAAGAATGACACATGAGACATTCCTTTTCACTGCATTGCACACAAGAAATATTCTTTTGTACATTATTAAGATCACGCATCACATATGTGCTGCATTGCATTGAAGAGATAACATATGTGCTGCTGCATTTGCATACAAGAGCTAACATTCCTTTCTGTATTCATCCGAACTGAATGAGTTAGTTCTTGTATTTACGACAACGACAAATATGCGTTGTTGCATTGTATAAAACAACTAACTCATTCCGTTGTATATCGATGAGATAACTTGTAACATGCGCTTTTTAAATTACAATGCATAGAAGATCTAACTCATTTTGTTTTGCAATGAAGGCATAACATATGTGTTGTTGCAGTGCATTGCACAGGACATATTAAAGAGATAATGTTGTTGCATTCAAGATGTAACTTGAAGAATAACATATGTATGTGTTGCACACAATAACTAAGTCTGTTGTGCTTTGAGCAGATATAACAATATATACGCTGTTGCATTTGCATACAAAATCGAACTCATTCCTTTGTGCATTTGAAAAGACAATGCACAACCTATGTCCAGTTGCATTGCTGGCACAAACAACAACTAACCCATTCCCTTGTGCAATGAAGAAATAACATATATGCTGTTACATTGCATTGCACACACAATGTGACGTTGTGCATTGAAAATTAACATATAAGCTATGCACGTTCATTTGCTTTGTGTACAATAACTAACTCATTCCGATGTGCTTTGAAGGGATATGTGCTGCTGCATTACACTGCAATCCAGATATTACCTGTTCCGTTGTGTACTGAAGAGATAACACATATTTGATTTTGCATATTTAAAGAGATAACACATTTGCTGTTGCTTTTGCATACAAGACCTAACTTAAGACCTGTTCACATGAGAAACGATTACTATAAAGATCATTCTAACTATAAAAGCATAGAAACCTCTACATCAACGCTATAAAGATATAAAGGATAGATATCAGAACTATTTTTCAGAACTATTATTATCCAGCTGTTGAACGATAAATAACCTAGAGCATCAAGCTAATGAGAAATATGTTATGTGTTATATCATCAGTGCCGAAAGGAATGTTAGCTCTTGTATGCAAATGATCTCTTCAGTGCGTAAAATAATAAGTTAGAGATCGTGTATGCAATGCAATGCAATGCAGCAAATATATGTGAACATATGCAATGGAGCAAATATGATATCTCTTCAGTGTACAGAGGAATAAACTATTTCTTGTATGCAGTGCAATGAAACGGCATGTCTCATGTGTCATTCTTCAATGCAAAAGTCAATAAAAGTCAGGTCATGTATGCAATGCAATGCGGTAACGCATATATTATTTGTTAATTGTCTTTTCAGTGCACAGAAGAATAAGTTAGGAATTCTATGCAATTCTATGTGTTTATCTCTTCAACACCACATATTTTCAACTCTTCAATGCACAGAGGAAAGAGTTAGTTCTTCTATGCAACAGGTGCATTGCTTATATGTTATTCTTCATTGCACGATAATAGGTCCAGTGCGCAATGCACTGCAACAGCACATATATAATCTGCAGCGTAATGCAAAATGCTCATGTTACGTTATATCTTCGATATACAACGAAGTTAGTTGTTTTATGCAATGCAATGAAACAACCCATATTACGTGTTATTCTTTAAACACATCTTAAGGAGTTAGTTCTAGTATACAATGCAACAAAACAAGTACATAACTTATATGTTGTTATTCTTCAATTGCACAACGTTGGATCGTATATGGATTGCAATGCAAACAGCACATATGTTATCTTAACGGAATGAGTTAGTTCTTGCTTGCACTGCATTATAAAACATCTTCTATGCACTGTAATGCAAAGGTTCATATTATCTCTTCAATATTTTGTATGCAAAGTAATGGGATAGCACCTTTTTAATGTACAGAGGAACAAGTTAGATCTTCTATGCAATTCTATGTGTTATCACTTCAACAGCATGTATGTTAACTCTTCACTCACAGCGGAATGAGTTAGTTATTGTACGCACTGACGTTGCACAACGATAGGGCCCTGGACGCAATGCACTGCAAATAACATGCTCTACCGTATGTTATCTCTTTAATGCACAACTAAATGAATTATATCTCCCACGCAACGAAACAAGCATGAGCTTATAATAATAACTTATGTTATTCTTCTGTTGCACAACGTTGAATCATTTGTGCAATGCAGTGCCACAGCACATTTGTTATCTTTACGGAATGAGTTAGTTCTTGTATGCATTGCATTGCAATGCAAAAGTGCATATGTTATGTCTTCTGTGCAGAAAGGAATGTTAGCTCTTGTATATGCAAATGCAACAGCACGTATGCTTAAAAGAAGTTAGTGATCGTGTGTGTAAAGCAATGCAGCAAATATGTGATGAGTTATCTCTTCAATGTGAAGTAACAGTACTTGTACGCAGTGCCATGCAAAAGCGCATATGTACAATTGAAGAATAATATATAAGTTATGCACTTATTGCGTTTGCAGTGCATTCAAGAACTAACTCATTCCACTGTACACTGAAGAGTTAACGTGTGCTGCTAAAGAGATAACACATTGAAATGCATAGATCTAAATTGTTCCTCTATGCACTGAAAATACAGTACATAATATATGTGCTAACGCATTGCTTTGCATACAACTAACTGATACATTTGTGTATTGAAGAGATAGCGTAACATGAGCCTTTGCTTTGCAGTGCGTAGAAGATGCATTATAATGCAATGCTTACAAGAATTAACTCTTTACGATCACATATGTGCTGTTGCATTGCATTACACATACATAAGCTATGCACTTGTTTTGTTGCATTGTACACAAAAACTAAATTTTTCTGTTTTGAATTGAAAAATAACATATAAGTTATGCACTTGTTGTTTTGCATTGTATATAAGAACTAACACATTCAGGTGTGCGTTGGAGAATAACACGTAATACGGGTTGCTTTATTGCATTGCATGAAACTAACTTCCGTTGTATAGCGAAGATAAAATATAAAACATGAGCATTTTGCTTTACAATGCATAGAACAATTGAACTCATTTGGATGTGCAAAAAAAAAAAAAAACAGGTTATATGTGTCCTGTTGCAGTGCATTGCTCACCGGACCTGTTATAATCGTGCAATGAAGAATAACATATAAAGCTATGCTTGTGCATTGCATTGCACATACGATCCAGCAGAGTGCAGTTGAAGAATAACATATAAGCTATGCACTTGCTGCTTTGCAGCGCATACAAGAACTAACTCATTCCGCTATGCATTGAAGTATTAACATATGTGTTGAAGAGATAACACATAGAATTTGCATAGAAGACCTAACTTCTGTGCACTGAAAAGACAACAAATAACATGCGCTACCGCATTACATTGCATACATGACCTGAATTTTATTGACTTTTGCACTGAAGAATGACACATGAGACATTCCTTTTCACTGCATTGCACACAAGAAATATTCCTTTGTACATTATTAAGATCACGCATCACATATGTGCTGCATTGCATTGAAGAGATAACATATGTGCTGCTGCATTTGCATACAAGAGCTAACATTCCTTTCTGCATTCATTCGAACTGAATGAGTTAGTTCTTGTATTTACGACAATGACAAATATGCGTTGTTGCATTGTATAAAACAACTAACTCATTCCGTTGTATATCGATGAGATGACTTGTAACATGCGCTTTTTAAATTACAATGCATAGAAGATCTAACTCATTTTGTTTTGCAATGAAGGCATAACATATGTGTTGTTGCAGTGCATTGCACAGGACATATTAAAGAGATAATGTTGTTGCATTCAAGATGTAACTTGAAGAATAACATATGTATGTGTTGCACACAATAACTAAGTCCGTTGTGCTTTGAGCAGATATAACAATATATACGCTGTTGCATTTGCATACAAAATCGAACTCATTCCTTTGTGCATTTGAAAAGACAATGCACAACCTATGTCCAGTTGCATTGCTGGCACAAACAACAACTAACCCATTCCCTTGTGCAATGAAGAAATAACATATATGCTGTTACATTGCATTGCACACACAATGTGACGTTGTGCATTGAAAATTAACATATAAGCTATGCACGTTCATTTGCTTTGTGTACAATAACTAACTCATTCCGATGTGCTTTGAAGGGATATGTGCTGCTGCATTACACTGCAATCCAGATATTACCTGTTCCGTTGTGTACTGAAGAGATAACACATTTGCTGTTGCTTTTGCATACAAGACCTAACTTAAGACCTGTTCATATGAGAAACGATTACTATAAAGATCATTCTAGCTATAAAAGCATAGAAACCTCTACATCAACGCTATAAAGATATAAAGGATAGATATCAGAACTATTTTTCAGAACTATTATTATCCAGCTGTTGAACGATAAATAACCTAGAGCATCAGGCTAATGAGAAATATGTTATGTGTTATATCATCAGTGCCGAAAGGAAATGTTAGCTCTTGTATGCGTAAAATAATAAGTTAGAGATCATGTATGCAATGCAATGCAGCAAATATATGTGAACATATGCAATGGAGCAAATATGATATCTCTTCAGTGTACAGAGGAATAAACTATTTCTTGTATGCAGTGCAATGAAACGGCATGTCTCATGTGTCATTCTTCAATGCAAAAGTCAATAAAAGTCATGTCATGTATGCAATGCAATGCGGTAACGCATATATTATTTGTTAATTGTCTTTTCAGTCCACAGAAGAATAAGTTAGGAATTCTATGCAACTCATTTGACTCATTCTGATGCTACATCAGCCATTCAGAAGTCCAAATTTGACCTAATGGACATTTTTGTGGCTCAAGAGTCGTCGATCATGAATTTTATATTTCTTCTCATTTACTCCTTCGGATGATATGTCAGCCATGCAGTAGTGCATATTTCACCTAATGGACATATTTCTGGCCAAAGAGAACTCGATCTTGAACTTTTTTAGATATAGTTAATGACTTCTTCTGATGCTACTACAGCCATACAGAAGTCCACCTACTCCACATATTTCTGGTCCAAGAGTCTACGTTCATGAACTTTTTATACATACTAATTGACTCCTTCTGATGTTATATCAGGCACAGAGAAGTGCGTATTTGACCTTTTGAAAATATTTCTTTCCGAAGAGTCGTCGATCATTAACTTTTCATTTCTACTCATTTACTCCTTCGGATGACATGTCAGCTATGCAGTAGTGCATATTTCACCTAATGGATATATTTCTGGCCAAAGGGTACTTCGATCTTGACCTTTTTTTAGACATGCTTAATGAATACTTCTGAGGTTACTTCAGCCATATAGAAGTGCATATTTGACCTTATGAACATATTTCTTGCCCAAGAGTCATCTTTCATGAACTTTCTATTTCTACTCATTGACTCTTTCTGATGTTACATCAGCCATAGAGAAGTCCACTTTTCACCTAATGATCATATTTCTGGTGAAAGATCCCTCAATCACAAACTTTCTGTATATTCTCATTGATTCTTTCTGATGTTGAATCAGCTATTCAGAAGTCCATATTTGATATAATGGACATATATGTGGCTCAAGGGTAATCGATCATGAACTTTCTATTTCTACTCATTAACTCCTTCTGATGATATGTCAGCCATGCAGTAGTGCATATTTCACCTAATGGACATATTTCAGGCCAAAGAGAACTCGATCTTGAACTTCTTTAGACATAGTTAATGACTACTTCTGATGTTAATTCAGCCATATAGAAGTCCACCTACTCAACATATTTCTGGTCCAAGAGTCCACGTTTATGAACTTTTTATACATATTTATTGACTCCTTCTGATGTTACATTAGACATAGAGAAGTGCATATTTGACCTTCTGAACATATTTCAGGCCCAAGAGTCGTCGATCATGAACATTCTATTTCTACTCATTGACTCCTGATGATATGTCAGCCATGCAGTATTGAATATTTCACCTAATAGACATATTTCTGGCCAGACAGTACTCGATCTTGAACGTTTTTAGACATACTTAATGAATTCTTCTGATGAGTCTTCTGCCATACAGAAGTCCACATTAGACCAAATGAACATATTTCTGACAAATTAGTCATCCATCATCAATTTTCTATAACGTACTCAATGACTCCATCTGATGTTACATCAGCCATTCAGAAGTCCAAATTTGACCTAATGGACATTTTTGTGGCTCAAGAGTCGTCGATCATGAATTTTATATTTCTTCTCATTTACTCCTTCGGATGACATGTCAGCTATGCAGTAGTGCATATTTCACCTAATGGATATATTTCTGGCCAAAGGGTACTTCGATCTTGACCTTTTTTAGACATACTTAATGAATACCTCTGAGGTTACTTCAGCCATACAGAAGTGCATATTTGACCTTATGAACATATTTCTTGCCCAAGAGTCATCGATCATGAACTTTCTATTTCTACTCATTGACTCTTTCTGATGTTACATCAGCCATAGAGAAGTCCACGTTTGACCTAATGATCATATTTCTGTTGAAACATCTCTCAGTCACAAACTTTCTATAACATACTCAATGACTGCATCTGATGTTACATCAGCCATTCAGAAGTCCAAATTTGACCTAATGGACATTTTTGTGGCTCAAGAGTCGTCGATCATGAACTTTATATTTCTACTCATTGACTCCTTCTGATGATATGTCAGCCATTCAGTAGTGCCTATTTCACCTAATGGACATATGTCTGTCCAAAGAGTGCTCGATCTTGAACTTTTTTAGACATAGTTAATGACTACTTCTGATGTTACTTCAGCCATATAGAAGTAAACCTTCTCAACGTATTTATGGTCCAAGAGTCCACGTTCATAAACTTGTACATACTCATTGACTCCTTCTGAAGTTACATCAGCCATACAGAAGTGCATATCTGACCTTCTGAACACATTTCTGGCTTAAGAGTTGTCGATCCTGAACTTTGTATTTCTACTCATTGACTCCTTCTGATGTCAGCCATGCAGTAGTGCATATTTCACCTAATGCACATATTTCTGGCCAAAGAGTACTCGATTTTTTGAACTTTTTTAGATATAGTTAATGACTACTTCTGATGCTACTGCAGCCGTATTGAAGTCCACCTACTCAACATATTTCTGGTCCAAGAGTCCACGTTCATGAACTTTTTATACATACTAATTGACTCCTTCTGATGTTACATCAGGCACAGAGAAGTGCATATTTGACCTTTTGAACATATTTCTTTCCGAAGAGTCGTCGATAATGAACTTTTCATTTCTACTCATTTACTCCTTTGGATGACATGTCAGCTATGCAGTAGTGCATATTTCACCTAATGGATATATTTCTGGCCAAAGGGTACTTCGATCTTGACCTTTTTTTAGACATACTTAATGAATACTTCTGAGGTTACTTCAGCCATATAGAAGTGCATATTTGACCTTATGAACATATTTCTTGCCCAAGAGTCATCGATCATGAACTTCCTATTTCTACTCATTGACTCTTTCTGATGTTACATCAGCCATAGAGAAGTCCACTTTTGACCTAATGATCATATTTCTGGTGAAAGATGCCTCAATCACAAACTTTCTGTACATTCTCATTGATTCCTTCTGATGTTGAATCAGCTATTCAGAAGTCCATATTTGACCTAATGGACATATATGTGGCTCAAGGGTAATCGATCATGAACTTTCTATTTCTACTCATTGAATCCTTCTGATCATATGTCAGCCATACAGTAGTGCATATTTCACCTAATGGCCATATTTCTGGCCAAAGAGAACTTGATCTTGAACTTCTTTAGACATAGTTAACGACTATTTCTGATGTTAATTCAACCATATAGAAGTCTACCTACTCAACATATTTCTGGTCCAGAGTCCACGTTTATGAACTTTTTATACATAATTATTGACTCCTTCTGATGTTACATCAGACATAGAGAAGTGCATATTTGACCTTCTGAACATATTTCAGGCCCAAGAGTCTTCGATCATGAACATTCTATTTCTACTCATTGACTCCTGATGATATGTCAGCCATGCAGTATTGAATATTTCACCTAATAGACATATTTCTGGCCAAAGGGTACTTCGATCTTGACCTTTTTTTAGTCATACTTAATGAATACTTCTGAGGTTACTTCAGCCATACAGAAGTGAATATTTGACCTTATGAAAATATTTCTTGCCCAAGAGTCATCGATCATGAACTTCCTATTTCTACTCATTGACTCTTTCTGATGTTACATCAGCCATAGAGAAGTCCACCTAATGATCATATTTCTGGTGAAAGATGCCTCAATCACAAACTTTCTGTACATTCTCATTGATTCCTTCTGATGTTGAATCAGCTATTCAGAAGTCCATATTTGACCTAATGGACATATATGTGGCTCAAGGGTAATCGATCATGAACTTTCTATTTCTACTCATTGAATCCTTCTGATCATATGTCAGCCATACAGTAGTGCATATTTCACCTAATGGCCATATTTCTGGCCAAAGAGAACTTGATCTTGAACTTCTTTAGACATAGTTAACGACTATTTCTGATGTTAATTCAACCATATAGAAGTCTACCTACTCAACATATTTCTGGTCCAAGAGTCCACGTTTATGACCTTTTTATACATATTTATTGACTCCTTCTGATGTTACATCAGACATAGAGAAGTGCATATTTGACCTTCTGAACATATTTCAGGCCCAAGAGTCGTCGATCATGAACTTGCTATTTCTACTCATTGACTCTTTCTGATGTTACATCAGCCATAGTGAAGTCGACTTTTGACTTAATGATCATATTTCTGTTGAAACATCCCTCAGTCACAAACTTTCTATAACATACTCAATGACTCCATCTGATGTTACATCAGCAACTCAGAAGTCCAAATTTGACCTAATGGACATTTTTGTGGCTCAAGAGTCGTCGATCCTGAACTTTAAATTTATACTCATATACTCCTTCTGATGATATGTCAGCCATGCAGTAGTGCATATTTCACCCAATGGACATATTTCTGGCCAAAGAGTACTCGATCTTGAACTTTTTTAGACATAGTTAATGACTACTTCTGATGTTACTTCAGCTATATAGGAGTCCACCTACTCAACACATTTCTGGCCCAAGAGTCTTCGATCATGAACTTTCTATTTCTACTCATTGACTCTTTCTGATGTTACATCAGCCATACAGAAGTCCACTTTTCACCTAATGATCATATTTCTGGTGAAAGATCCCTCAATCACAAACTTTCTGTACATTCTCATTGATTCCTTCTGATGTTGAATCAGCTATTCAGAAGTCCATATTTGAGCTAATGGACATATATGTGGCTCAAGGGTAATCGATCACGAACTTTCTATTTCTACTCATTGAATCCTTCTGATGATATGTCAGCCATACAGTAGTGCATATTTTACCTAATGGACATATTTCTGGCCAAAGAGTAACTTTATCTAGAAGTTTTTTAGACATACTTAATGACTACTTCTGATGTTACTTCAGCCATATAGAAGATCAAATTAGACCTACTCAACATATTTCTGGTCCAAGAGTCCACGTTCATGAACTTTTTATACATACTTATTGACTCCCTC
Source organism: Ctenopharyngodon idella (assembly GCF_019924925.1). Classification (NCBI taxonomy): domain Eukaryota; kingdom Metazoa; phylum Chordata; class Actinopteri; order Cypriniformes; family Xenocyprididae; genus Ctenopharyngodon; species Ctenopharyngodon idella. Next base: position 30,242,519 of record NC_067223.1, read on the forward strand.
TGAGGTTATATCAACCAAACAGAAGTTCATATTTCACCTAATGGACATATTTCTGGCACATGAGTCATTGATCATGAACTTTCTGTTTCTGCCCATTGACTCCTTCTGATGATAAGTCAGCCATAAGTTGTGTATTATTTCACCTAATGGACATATTTCTGGCAAAATTTACTCGATCGAGTACTCGATCTGAACTTTTTTAGACATACTTAATGACTGCTGATGATATGTCAGCCGTACAGGAGTCAATATTTGACCTACTGAACATATTTCTGGCCCAAAAGTTGTTGATCACAAACTTTCTTTTTCAACCAATTTACTCCTTCTGATGATACTTCAGACATAAAGTTGAGTATATTGGACTTAATGGACATATATGTGAATAAAAAGTCCTCGATCTTGAACTTTTTTTTTGCATAATGACTACTTATGTTACTTAAGCAATACTGAAGTCAAAATTAGACCTAGTGAACATATTTCTGACAAATTAGTCCTCGATCATGAACTTTCTATAATATACTCATTGACTCCATCTGATGTTACATAAGCCATAAAGTAGTCCATATTTGAGAAACATAAATTTTTTTCTAGCCCGAGTCCTCGATCATGAACTTTCTATACATAATCATTGACAACTTCTGGATATTACATCAGCCATTCAGTAGACCCACATTCACCTAATGGACATATTTCTGGCACAAGAGTTGTTGATCATGAACTTTCTGTTTCTGCCCATTGACTCTTTCTGATGATACGTCAGCCATAAAGTTGTGTATATTCACCTAATGGACATATTTTTGGCCAAAGAGTACTCGATCTTGAACTTTTTTAGACATACATAATGACTGCTGATGATACGTCAGCCATACAGGAATCAATATTTGACCTACTGAATATATTTCTGGCCCAAGAGTTGTTGATCATGAACTTTCTTTTTCAACCCATTGACTCCTTCTGATGACACGTCAGCCATACAGGAGTCAATATTTGACCTGCTGAACATATTTGTGGCACAAGAGTCCTCGATCATAAACTTTCTACACATACTCATCGACTCCTTCTGATAATACATCGACCATACAGGAGTCAATATTTGACCTACTAGACCTATTTCTGGCCCGAGAGTCGTAGATCATGAACTTTCTATTTCTACTCATTGACTCCTCCTGATGATACGTCAGCCATAGCAGTAGTGCATAATTCACCTAATGGACATATTTCTGGCCAAAGAGTTCTCGATCTTGAACTTTTTTAGATATACTTAATGACTACTTCTGATGTTACTTCAGCCATATAGAAGTCCAAATTAAACCTAATGAACATATTCCTGGCTCAAGAGTCATCGATCATAAACTTTCTATTTCTACTTTTTGACTCCTTCTGATGATACGACAGGTATAGTCCATATTTGACCTACTGAACATATGTCTGGCTCAAGAGTCGTCAATCTTGAACTTTTTATTTCTGCTCATTGACTTCTTATGATACTTCAGGCATACAGTAGCCCATATTCGTCCTATTGAACATATTGTTAGTCCAAGAGTCCTCGATCATTTTTTATACATACTCCATTGACTCCTTCTGATGTTGCATCAGCCATATTTGACTCTAATGGACATATTTGCTCTACTGAACATAGTTTCTGGCAAAAAGGGTCCTCGATCTTGAACATTCTATAAATATTCATTGATTACTGAAGTACTTACATCCAGTCAGAGAGTAGTCCATACATTGACCTCTGGACAATATTCTCTGGCCCAAGAGTACTGTTTCATGCATTTTTAAAACAACTCATTCACTTCTTTCCGATGTTTCAACATCAGTCAGAGGAGTCCATATTTGACCCTACTTCTGTCAAATACAGCCCATTGATCATAATCTTTCTGTGCAGTCTCATTGCTTCCTTCTGGATGTACCTCAGACAGTAGTCTATAATTGACCTCTGACACATTTCCTGGCCCCCCAACTAAGTACCTGGTGAAGTCGGCTATGAACTTTGTATACATACTCATCGACTCCTTGTGATGTTACATCAGCCATACAGAAGTCCAGTTTTTGACCTAATGGACATATATCTGGCTCAAGAGTCGTCAGTCTTGAACTTTCTATTTCTACTCATTGACTTCTTATGATACGTCAGGCATTCAGTAGTCCATATTCGACCTATTGATATATTGTTAGTCGATGAGGTCTTCAAATATGAATGTACTAAACATAATCATAGGCTCCTTCTGATTTTAAATCAGCCACACAGAAGTCCTATATTTGACCTCACATACACATATCTGGCCCAAGAGTCCTTGATCTTGAACTTTCTATTTCTCCTCATCAACTCCCTTCTGATGTTACTTACATCAGCCATTCAGTAGTCCAAATTTGACCTTCTGACACATTTCTGGCCCACAAGTCCCCAATCATGAACTTTTTATACATACTCATCAACTCATAGGCTCCTTCTGATTTTATATCAGCCACACAGAAGTCTATATTTGACCGACTGGAACATATTTCTGGCAACCTAATGGACAATTGTCATTGATCTTGAACTTTCTATTTCTACTCATTGACTCCTTCTGATGATATGTCAGCCATATTGTAGTCCATATTTGACCTAAGGGACATATTTCTGGCCAAAGAGTGCTCGATGTTGAAATTTTTTATACATACTTTTGACGTTGACTGATACGTCAGCCATACAGACGTCAATATTTGACCTACTGAACATATCTCTAGTCCAAGAGTCCCTCGATCATGAACTTTTTGTACATACTCCATTGACTCCTTCTGATGTTGCATCAGCCATATTTGACTTAATGGACATATATCTGTCGTGTCATACAGTAGTCCATGTTTGACCTATTGAACATATCTTTAGTCGATGAGTCTTCAATATGAATATACTATCCATAACCATAGGCTCCTTCTGTATTTAAATCAGCCATTCAGAAGTCCATATTTGACCTACTGAACATATTTCTGGCAAAAGGGTCCTCGAACTTAAACATTCTATAAATATTCATTGACTACTGATGTTACTTAACATCAGTCAGAGAGTAGTCCATATTTGACCTTCTGAACATATTTCTGGCCCAAGAGTACTGTTTCATGCATTTTTAAAACAAACTCGTTCACTCTTTCTGATGTTTCATCAGTCATAGAGAAGTCCATATTTGAGCAGTCTCATTGCTTCCTTCTGATGTTACCACATGACCATACTGAACATATTTCAGGCCCAAGAGTTGTCGATCATGAACTTTCTATTTTTCACAATTAGTCGTCGATCATGAACTTTCTAAAACTTACTTATTGATCTCCATCTGATATTAAATCAGCCATAAAGTAGCCCATATTTGATGAACTTAAAGTTTTTTCTGGCCCAAGAGGCCTTGATCTGAACTTTCTATTCATACTCAGTGACTCGTTCTGATGTTATATCAGATAGACAGTAGTGCATATTTGACCTACTGAACATATTTCTGGCAAATGAGTCCTCAATCATGAACTTTCTATACGTACTCATTGACTCCAACTGAAGTTACACAGGGCCGGACAGTAGTCCTTATAAAAGTACATAAAGTAGTCCCATATTTGATGAACTTAAAGTTTTTTCTGGCCCAAGAGCCTTGATCATGAACTTTCTATACAGAGTCAGTGACTCCTTGTGATGTTACTTCAGCCATACTCATATTAGAGCTACTGAACATATTTCTGTCCGAAGAGGCCTGGATCATGAACCTTCCATACATGATTATTGACTCCATCTGATGTTACACCACAAGACAGTAGTACATATTTCACCTACTTGAGAGTTTTCTGGCCCAACAGCCTCAATCATGAACATGTCATATGTCAGTCATACAGTTATGCATATTTGACCCTCATGAACATAGGTCTGTCCAAAGAGTACTCGATCTTGAACTTTTTATACATTCTCATTGACTCCTTGTGATTTTACTTCAGCCATACAGAAGTCCATATTAGACCTACTGGACATATTTCTGTCCCAAGAGGCCTGGATCATGAACTTTCCATATATACTTGGTGACTCCAGCTGATGATACATCAGTCAGATCATGTTTGAACGTACTTATTTTTTTTCTGGCCCAAGAGCCTCTAATCATGAACTTTTTATAAATAATCATTGTAGCAAAGCCCCACTACAATTAAGTTTTAGCTGATTGAGCGGCCAAATATGGATCAGATTCCGGTCAGAGAATCAGGAGTGGAGAAGAGATTCTTTAGTTCAATTCTTTAGTTTATTTACAATCTTAAATATGCATCTTCTCTATGGCTGATATAACATCAACAAGAGTCAATGCGTTTGAAAGTTCATGAACGAGTTGTCTTGGGCCAGAAATATGTGCAGTAGGTCAAATATTGACTACTGTATGGATGATGTATCATCAGATGGAGTCAATGAGGAGAAAAAGAAAGTTCAAGATCGACTACTCCGGGCCCAGTTATACAGTATGTCCATTAGGTCAAATATGGACTTCTGTATGGCTCATGTAACATCAGATGGTCAGTGAGTATATTATATAAAATTCATGATCGAAGACTAATTTGTCAGAAATATGTTCATTAGGTCTAATTTGGATTTCTGTATGGCGGAAGTAACATCAGAAGTTGTCATTAAGTAATTCTGAAAACGTTCAGGATCGAGCACTCTTTGGCCAGAAAAATGTCCGTTAGGTCAAATACGCACTATTGTATGGCTGACGTATCATCAGAAGGAGTCAATGATCAGAAAAAGAAAGTTCATGATTCGACGACTCTTGGGCCAGAAATATGTTCAGTAGGTCAAATATGGACTTCTGTATGGCTCATGTAACATCAGATGGTCAAATGAGTATATTGTATAAAATTCATGATCGAAGACTAATTTGTCAGAAATATGTTCGTTAGGTCTAATTTGGATTTCTGTATGGCGGAAGTAACATCAGAAGTTGGTCATTAAAGTAATTCTGAAAACGTTCAGGATCGAGCACCCTTTGGCCAGAAAAATGTCCATGTTCAAAATACGCACTATCCTGACATATCATCAGAAGGAGTACAATAATCAGAAATAGAAGGTTCATGATCGACGACACTGGGCAGAAATATGTTCAGTAGGTCAAAGATGGACTTCTTGTTTGTCAGAAGGAACTTCAGCAGGAATCAATGAGAATGTACAGAAAATTCATGATCGAGTTTCTTTTGCCAGAAATATGATCAGTAAGTCAAAAGTCGACTCTCTATGGCTGACATAACATCAGAAAGAATCAATGAGTGTGTTTTGAGAAGTTCATGAACGAGTACTCGAGCCAGAGGTATGTTCAGTGGGTCAAATATTGAATTCTGTATGGCTGAGGTATCATGAGGAGTCAATGAGTAAAAATAAAAAGTTCAAAATTGACGACTCTTGTGCTCCATTGGGTCAAATATGGACTTCTGAATTGCTGATGAACATCAGAAGAATCAATGAGTGTGTATAGAAAATTCATGATCGAGGACTAATTTGTCAAAAATATGTTCATTAGGTCTAATTTGGACTTCTGTATTGCAGAAGTAAAATCAGAAGTAGTCAGAAAAAGTTCAAGATCGAGTACTCTTTGGCCAGAAAAATGTCCATTTGGTAAAATTTGGTAAAAACCATTATGTATGGCTGACGTATCATAAGAAGGAGTCAATGATCAGAAATAGAAAGTTCCATGTTCAAAACCTCTTGGGCCAGAAATGGAAAGTTCAAGATTCAACGAATCTTGGGCAAGATATTTGTCCATTAGGTGAAATAAGGACTCTGAATGGCTGATATATTATCAGAAAGCTTCAATGAGTTTGTTTTGAAAGTTCATGAACGAGTACTCTTGGGCCAGAAATATGTCCATTAGGTCAAATATGCACAACTTTATGGGCTGATGTACCATTAGATGGAATCAACCCGGAATATACTGACCAGTTCATGATCGAGGCTCTTTTGCCAGAAATATGATCATTAAGTCAAATGTTGACTTCTCTATGGTTGATTTAACATCAGAAGGAGCCTATGATTTGTACAGTAAATTCATATTTGAAGATTCATCTACTAACAATATGTTCAATAAGTTCGATAGGTCAAATATGGATTTCTGTATGGCTGATGGAGTCAATGAGTATGTTATATTTACTTCCTAATTGAGGACTAATTTGTCAAAAAATATGTTCTTTAGGTCAAATTTTGACATCTGTATGGCTGAAGTGACATCAGAAGTAGTCATTATGTCTAAAAGAGTTCAAGATCGACTACTCTTTGTTCAGAAAAATGTCCATTAGGTCAATAGGTCATACTCCTGTCTGTCTCATGTAACATCAGATGTAGTCAATGAATATGTATAGAAAGTTCAATTTCTAAGACTGTTTAAGCAAGCAATTTTGTCCTTTAGGTGAAATATGGACTATTGTTTGGCTGATGTATCTTCAGAAGGAGTCAATGTGGCAGAAATGTTGTTTGAATTGGATAAATCTCTTCAACATACAATGGATTCAGTTTGTTGTGTTATGGAATGCAATGAAACCACATAATTCATGTGTTATTCTTAAATGCACAACTGAGTAACTTAGTACTTGTTTGCAAAATATAAGTTATGCACTTGTTGCGTTGCTGGGCAAGTGCGTAGCTTTTTAATTGACTATCTCATATCCACTGAGCATTGGAGTGAACGTGTGCTTTTTAAAGAGATAACACGTAACACATTTGATTTCGCATTGCATTGCGTAAAAACCTTATTCCATTTTGCATTAGAGAATGACATGAAATATACACTTTTTCATTGTACTGCAAGCAAGAACAAACGTAGTGCATTAAAGAGTTAATACATATATGTTTTCGCATTGCATAATCTGCCTTTTAATGACTTTGTATTGAAGAATGACACGATACATTCTCTGTTTTATGCACTGCATACAAAAAATAGCTTATTCCTATGTGCATTAAAGAAATGGCACATCACATATTTACTGCCATTGCATTTGCATTCACGTTCACTAAACTTATTCCTTTTACGCATTAAAGAGATAACATTTGTTGTTGCATTTGCATAAAAGAGCTAGTATACCTTTTCGGACTAAAGACATAACATATGCGCCCTTGCAATGCATACAAGAACTACATTATTAAGATATGCATTTTAAGAATAACACATGAAATATCATTGCATTGCAAAGATGTCGTATGTTATCCTTCGAAGACATAACTTGTACATATGAGCTTTTAAGCATTACGGTGCGTAGAAGATATAACTAATTGGTTGTGCAATGAAGAGATAAAATATGTGCTGTGCAAACGAAGAATATGCACCTGTTGCGTTGCATGCATTCAAGAATAAACTTATTCCGTTGTGAACTGAAGTGAAACATATGTGCTGTTGAAGCGATAACTCATAGAATTGCCATAGAAGATCTAACTTATTCCTACTTTCAGCGAAAAAGACAATATATAACATGTATATAACATATGTGCTATCGCATTGCTTGCATACAACCTATACATTTGTGCATTGAAGAGATAACATAATATGAACCTTTGCATCACAATTCAATTTATACACAATTATAATGCAATGCATACCAAGAAGTAACTCATTCGTTAAGATAACTAATGTCCTGTTGCATTGCATTGCACATACGATCTAACGTTGTGCACATGAAGGATAACATACGCTATTGCACTTGTTTCGGTGCATTGTATACAAAAACTAACTCATTCCGTCTGTGCATTGAAAAATAACACATAACTTTGTATATCGACGATATAACATGTAACGTGAGAATTTTGCATAACAATGCATTCAAGATCTAACTCATTCAGCTGTGCATTGAAAAGTTAGCGTGTGCTGTTGAAGAGATAACACGTAACACATTTGATTTCGCATTGCATTGTGTACAAGAACAATTTATTCCATTTAAGAATGACATTTGAAGAATTTAAATGTCATGCGTTTGTTTTGTTGCATTATATACAAGAAATAACTCATTCAGTTGTGCGCTGAAGAATAACACATGTAATATGGGCTGTTTCATTGCATTACAAAAAACAGAACAAAACACAACAACAACTAACTTCCGTTTAGTTCGAAGATATAACATGCAACTTGAGCATTTTGCATTACAAAGGTCTAACTCATTTGGATGTGCAATGAAGAGATTACATATGTGCTGTTGTAATGCATTGCGCACCGGACCTATCATCGTGCAATGAAGAATAACATATAAGTTGTACTTGTGCATTGCACATACTCCCTGCGCACTGAAGAGTTAACAGTTGATGTTGGTGTTGAAGTGATACATAGAAATTGCATGTGCATTGCATCTTCTGCGCACTGAAAAGACAACAAATAACATATGCGTTTAATGCATTGCATACATGACCTGACATTTATTGACTTTTGCACTGAAGAATGACACTTGAAAACCTACCGTTTCATTGCATTGCATACAAGATATAGCTTATTCCTTTGTACATTGAAGAGATTACACATCGCATATATGCTGCATTGCAATGTATACAAGATCAATAACTTGTTCTTTTCGCATTGAAGAGATAACGTGTGCTGTTGCAAAAAGCTCATGATACATGTTATCGATATACAACGGAAAGAGTTAGTTGTTTTATGGGACAAGTTCTTGTGTGCAGTGCAATGAAACGGATTGTTTCATGTGTGCATTGCATGTAGCGCATATGATATTTGTTGTCTTTTCAGTGCACAGAAGAATAAGTTAGGTCCTCTATGCAATTCTATGTGTTATTTCTTCAACACCCAAATATGTAAACTCATAAATGCACAGAGGAATGGGTTAGTTCTTGTAATGCACTGCAAAGCAAGAAGTGCATAGCTTAAATGTTTATTCTTCAAATGCACTACGCTGAATCGTAAGCGCAATGCAATGCACAAGCACATATATAATCTGCAGCGTAATATGCAATATGCTCATGTTACTTTATATCTTCGATATACAACAAAGTTAGTTGTTTTATGCAATGCAATGAAACAACCCACGTTACGTGTTATTCGTTAAACATATACAATGCAACAAAACAAGTACATAACTTATATATTATTCTTCAGTTACACAAAGTATATGGATTGCAATGCAACGGACACATATGTTACCTTAACGGAATGAGTTAGTTCTTGTATGCATTGCAAATGCAAAAGTGCATATGTTAATTGTTATGTCTTCAGGGCAGAAAGGAATGTTAGCTCGTGTATGCAAATGCAACAGCACGTATGCTTAAAAGAAGTTAGTGATCTTGTGTGTAAAGCAATGCAGCAAATATGTCATGGGTTTTCTCTTCAATGTGCAAAGGAAGTGACTTAGTACTTGTACGCAGTGCCATGCAAAAGCGCGTTTGCAGTGCGTTCAAGAACTAACTCATTCCACTGTACACTGAAGAGTTAACGTGTGCTGCTGAAGAGATAACACATTGAATGCATAGATCTAACTTGTTCCTCTATGCACTGAAAATACAGTGCATAATATGTGTGCTAACGCATTGCTTTGCATACAACTAACTGAAAGATTTGTGTATTGAAGAGATAACGTAACATGAGCCTTTGCTTTGCCAATGCATAGAAGATACATTATAATGCAATGCTTACAAGAATGAACGCTTTCCTTTACGATCACATATGTGCTGTTGCATTGCATTGCACATACATAAGTTATGCACTTGTTGTTTTGCGTTGTATAAAAGAACTAAATCATTCAGGTGTGCGTTGGAGAATAACACGTAATTGCATTGCATGAAACTAATTTCCGTTGTATAGCGAAGATAAAATCTAAAACATGAGCATTTTGCTTTACAATGCATACAATTCAACTAATTTGGATGTGCAAAAAAAAAAACAGATTATATATGTCCATTGCATTGCTCACCGAACCTATCATCGCGCAATGAAGAATAACATATAAAGCTATGCACTTGTTGCTTTGCAGCGCATACATGAACTAACTCATTCCGCTATGCATTGAAGTGTTAACATATGTGTTGAAGAGATAACACATAGAATTTGCATAGAAGACCAAACTTCTGTGCACTGAAAAGACAACAAATAACATAAATTTTATTGATTTTTGCACTGAAGAATGACACATGAGACATTCGTTTCACTGCATTGCACACAAGAAATATTCCTTTGTGCATTTGAAAAGACAATGCACAAACTATGTTCAGTTGCATTGCTGGCACAAACAACAACTAACCCATTCCCTTGTGCAATGAAGAAATAACATATATGCTGTTACATTGCATTGCACACACAAAGTTACGTTGTGCATTGAAAATTAACATATAAGCTATGCACTTGTTGCATTGCAGCGCATACAAGAAACTAACTCATTCCGCTATGCATTGAAGTATTAACATATGTGTTGAAGAGATAACACATAGAATTTGCATAGAGACCTAACTTCTGTGCACTGAAAAGACAACAAATAACATGCGCTACCGCATTACATTGCATACATGACCTGAATTTTATTGACTTTTGCACTGAAGAATGACACATGAGACATTCCTTTTCACTGCATTGCACACAAGAAATATTCTTTTGTACATTATAAAGATCACGCATCACATATGTGCTGCATTGCATTGAAGAGATAACATATGTGCTGCTGCATTTGCATACAAGAGCTAACATTCCTTTCTGTATTCATCCGAACTGAATGAGTTAGTTCTTGTATTTACGACAACGACAAATATGCGTTGTTGCATTGTATAAAACAACTAACTCATTCCGTTGTATATCGATGAGATAACTTGTAACATGCGCTTTTTAAATTACAATGCATAGAAGATCTAACTCATTTTGTTTTGCAATGAAGGCATAACATATGTGTTGTTGCAGTGCATTGCACAGGACATATTAAAGAGATAATGTTGTTGCATTCAAGATGTAACTTGAAGAATAACATATGTATGTGTTGCACACAATAACTAAGTCTGTTGTGCTTTGAGCAGATATAACAATATATACGCTGTTGCATTTGCATACAAAATCGAACTCATTCCTTTGTGCATTTGAAAAGACAATGCACAACCTATGTCCAGTTGCATTGCTGGCACAAACAACAACTAACCCATTCCCTTGTGCAATGAAGAAATAACATATATGCTGTTACATTGCCATTGCACACACAATGTGACGTTGTGCATTGAAAATTAACATATAAGCTATGCACGTTCATTTGCTTTGTGTACAATAACTAACTCATTCCGATGTGCTTTGAAGGGATATGTGCTGCTGCATTACACTGCAATCCAGATATTACCTGTTCCGTTGTGTACTGAAGAGATAACACATATTTGATTTTGCATATTTAAAGAGATAACACATTTGCTGTTGCTTTTGCATACAAGACCCTAACTTAAGACTGTTCACATGAGAAACGATTACTATAAAGATCATTCTAACTATAAAAGCATAGAAACCTCTACATCAACGCTATAAAGATATAAAGGATAGATATCAGAACTAATTTTTCAGAACTATTATTATCCAGCTGTTGAACGATAAATAACCTAGAGCATCAAGCTTAATGAGAAATATGTTATGTGTTATATCATCAGTGCCGAAAGGAATGTTAGCTCTTGTATGCAAATGATCTCTTCAGTGCGTAAAATAATAAGTTAGAGATCGTGTATGCAATGCAAGCAATGCAGCAAATATATGTGAACATATGCAATGGAGCAAATATGATATCTCTTCAGTGTACAGAGGAATAAACTATTTCTTGTATGCAGTGCAATGAAACGGCATGTCTCATGTGTCATTCTTCATGCAAAGTCAATAAAAGTCAGGTCATGTATGCAATGCAATGCGGTAACGCATATATTATTTGTTAATTGTCTTTTCAGTGCACAGAAGAATAAGTTAGGAATTCTATGCAATTCTATGTGTTTATCTCTTCAACACCACATATTTTCAACTCTTCAATGCACAGAGGAAAGAGTTAGTTCTTCTATGCAACAGGTGCATTGCTTATATGTTATTCTTCATTGCACGATAATAGGTCCAGTGCGCAATGCACTGCAACAAGCACATATATAATCTGCAGCGTAATGCAAAATGCTCATGTTACGTTATATCTTCGATATACAACGAAGTTAGTTGTTTTATGCAATGCAATGAAACAACCCATATTACGTGTTATTCTTTAAACACTCTTAAGGAGTTAGTTCTAGTATACAATGCAACAAAACAAGTACATAACTTATATGTTGTTATTCTCAATTGCACAACGTTGGATCGTATATGGATTGCAATGCAAACAGCACATATGTTATCTTAACGGAATGAGTTAGTTCTTGCTTGCACTGCATTATAAAACATCTTCTATGCACTGTAATGCAAAGGTTCATATTATCTCTTCAATATTTTGTATGCAAAGTAATGGGATAGCACCTTTTTAATGTACAGAGGAACAAGTTAGATCTTCTATGCAATTCTATGTGTTATCACTTCAACAGCATGTATGTTAACTCTTCACTCACAGCGGAATGAGTTAGTTATTGTACGCACTGACGTTGCACAACGATAGGGCCCTGACGCAATGCACTGCAAATAACATGCTCTACCGTATGTTATCTCTTTAATGCACAACTAAATGAATTATATCTCCCACGCAACGAAACAAGCATGAGCTTATAATAATAACTTATGTTATTCTTCTGTTGCACAACGTTGAATCATTTGTGCAATGCAGTGCCACAGCACATTTGTTATCTTTACGGAATGAGTTAGTTCTTGTATGCATTGCATTGCAATGCAAAAGTGCATATGTTATGTCTTCTGTGCAGAAAGGAATGTTAGCTCTTGTATATGCAAATGCAACAGCACGTATGCTTAAAAGAAGTAGTGATCGTGTGTGTAAAGCAATGCAGCAAATATGTGATGAGTTATCTCTTCAATGTGAAGTAACAGTACTTGTACGCAGTGCCATGCAAAAGCGCATATGTACAATTGAAGAATAATATATAAGTTATGCACTTATGCGTTTGCAGTGCATTCAAGAACTAACTCATTCCACTGTACACTGAAGAGTTAACGTGTGCTGCTAAGAGATAACACATTGAAATGCATAGATCTAAATTGTTCCTCTATGCACTGAAAATACAGTACATAATATATGTGCTAACGCATTGCTTTGCATACAACTAACTGATACATTTGTGTATTGAAGAGATAGCGTAACATGAGCCTTTGCTTTGCAGTGCGTAGAAGATGCATTATAATGCAATGCTTACAAGAATTAACTCTTTACGATCACATATGTGCTGTTGCATTGCATTACACATACATAAGCTATGCACTTGTTTTGTTGCATTGTACACAAAAACTAAATTTTTCTGTTTTGAATTGAAAAATAACATATAAGTTATGCACTTGTTGTTTTGCATTGTATATAAGAACTAACACATTCAGGTGTGCGTTGGAGAATAACACGTAATACGGGTTGCTTTTATTGCATTGCATGAAACTAACTTCCGTTGTATAGCGAAGATAAAATATAAAACATGAGCATTTTGCTTTACAATGCATAGAACAATTGAACTCATTTGGATGTGCAAAAAAAAAAAAAAACAGGTTATATGTGTCCTGTTGCAGTGCATTGCTCACCGGACCTGTTATAATCGTGCAATGAAGAATAACATATAAAGCTATGCTTGTGCATTGCATTGCACATACGATCCAGCAGAGTGCAGTTGAAGAATAACATATAAGCTATGCACTTGCTGCTTTGCAGCGCATACAAGAACTAACTCATTCCGCTATGCATTGAAGTATTTAACATATGTGGTGAAGAGATAACACATAGAATTTGCATAGAAGACCTAACTTCTGTGCACTGAAAAGACAACAAATAACCTGCGCTACCGCATTACATTGCATACATGACCTGAATTTTATTGACTTTTGCACTGAAGAATGACACATGAGACATTCCTTTTCACTGCATTGCACACAAGAAATATTCCTTTGTACATTATTAAGATCACGCATCACATATGTGCTGCATTGCATTGAAGAGATAACATATGTGCTGCTGCATTTGCATACAAGAGCTAACATCCTTTCTGCATTCATTCGAACTGAATGAGTTAGTTCTTGTATTTACGACAATGACAAATATGCGTTGTTGCATTGTATAAAAACAACTAACTCATTCCGTTGTATATCGATGAGATGACTTGTAACATGCGCTTTTTAAATTACAATGCATAGAAGATCTAACCTCATTTTGTTTTGCAATGAAGGCATAACATATGTGTTGTTGCAGTGCATTGCACAGGACATATTAAAGAGTTAATGTTGTTGCATTCAAGATGTAACTTGAAGAATAAACATATGTATGTGTTGCACACAATAACTAAGTCCGTTGTGCTTTGAGCAGATATAACAATATATACGCTGTTGCATTTGCATACAAAATCGAACTCATTCCTTTGTGCATTTGAAAAGACAATGCACAACCTATGTCCAGTTGCATTGCTGGCACAAAACAACAACTAACCCATTCCCTTGTGCAATGAAGAAATAACATATATGCTGTTACATTGCATTGCAACACACAATGTGACGTTGTGCATTGAAAATTAACATATAAGCTATGCACGTTCATTTGCTTTGTGTACAATATCTAACTCATTCCGATGTGCTTTGAAGGGATATGTGCTGCTGCATTACACTGCAATCCAGATATTACCTGTTCCGTTGTGTACTGAAGAGATAAACACATTTGCTGTTGCTTTTGCATACAAGACCTAACTTAAGACCTGTTCATATGAGAAACGATTACTATAAAGATCATTCTAGCTATAAAAGCATAGAAACCTCTACATCAACGCTATAAAGATATAAAGGATAGATATCAGAACTATTTTTCAGAACTATTATTATCCAGCTGTTGAACGATAAATAACCTAGAGCATCAGGCTAATGAGAAATATGTTATGTGTTATATCATCAGTGCCGAAAGGAAATGTTAGCTCTTGTATGCGTAAAAATAATAAGTTAGAGATCATGTATGCAATGCAATGCAGCAAATATATGTGAAACATATGCAATGGAGCAAATATGATATCTCTTCAGAGTAACAGAGGAATAAACTATTTCTTGTATGCCGTGCAATGAAACGGCATGTCTCATGTGTCATTCTTCAATGCAAAGTCAATAAAAGTCATGTCATGTATGCAATGCAATGCGGTAACGCATATATTATTTGTTAATTGTCTTTTCAGTCCACAGAAGGAATAAGTTAGGAATTCTATGCAACTCATTTGACTCATTCTGATGCTACATCAGACATTCAGAAGTCCAAATTTGACCTAATGGACATTTTTGTGGCTCAAGAGTCGTCGATCATGAATTTTATATTTCTTCCTCATTTACTCCTTCGGATGATATGTCAGCCATGCAGTAGTGCATATTTCACCTAATGGACATATTTCTGGCCAAAGAGAACTCGATCTTGAACTTTTTTAGATATAGTTAATGACTTCTTCTGATGCTACTACAGCCATACAGAAGTCCACCTACTCCACATATTTCTGGTCCAAGAGTCTACGTTCATGAACTTTTTATACATACTAATTGACTCCTTCTGATGTTATATCAGGCACAGAGAAGTGCGTATTTGACCTTTTGAAAATATTTCTTTCCGAAGAGTCGTCGATCATTAACTTTTCATTTCTACTCATTTACTCCTTCGGATGACATGTCAGCTATGCAGTAGTGCATATTTCACCTATGGATATATTTCTGGCCAAAGGGTACTTCGATCTGACCTTTTTTAGACATGCTTAAATGAATACTTCTGAGGTTACTTCAGCCATATAGAAGTGCATATTTGACCTTATGAACATATTTTCTTGCCCAAGAGTCATCTTTCATGAACTTTCTATTTCTACTCAATGACTCTTTCTGATGTTACATCAGCCATAGAGAAGTCCACTTTTCACCTAATGATCATATTTCTGGTGAAAGATCCTCAATCACAAACTTTCTGTACATTCTCATTGATTCCTTCTGATGTTGAATCAGCTATTCAGAAGTCCATATTTGAGCTAATGGACATATATGTGGCTCAAGGGTAATCGATCATGAACTTTCTATTTCTACTCATTGAATCCTTCTGATGATATGTCAGCCATACAGTAGTGCATATTTCACCTAATGGACATATTTCTGGCCAAAGAGAACTCGATCTTGAACTTCTTTAGACATAGTTAATGACTACTTCTGATGTTAATTCAGCCATATAGAAGTCTACCTACTCAACATATTTCTGGTCCAAGAGTCCACGTTTATGACCTTTTTATACATATTTATTGACTCCTCTGATGTTACATCAGACATAGAGAAGTGCATATTTGACCTTCTGAACATATTTCAGGCCCAAGAGTCGTCGATCATGAACTTTCTATTTCTACTCATTGACTCCTTCTGATATTACATCAGCCATTTTGACTTTCAGAACATATTTCTGTCCCAAGAGAACTCTTTCATGAATTTTCAAAACAAACTTATTGATGTTTTCTGATGTTACATCAGCCATAGAGAAGTCAACTTTTGACCTAATAATCCTATTTCTGGTAAAAGAGCCCTCGATCACAAACTTTCTGTACATTCTAATTGATTCCTTCTAATGTGAAATCAGCAATACAGAAGTGCATATTTGACCGTATGAACATATTTCAGGCCCAAGAGTCATCGATCATGAACTTGCTATTTCTACTCATTGACTCTTTCTGATGTTACATCAGCCATAGAGAAGTCCACTTTTGACCTAATGATCATATTTCTGGTGAAAGATGCCTCAATCACAAACTTTCTGTACATTCTCATTGATTCCTTCTGATGTTGAATCAGCTATTCAGAAGTCCATATTTGACCTAATGGACATATATGTGGCTCAAGGGTAATCGATCATGAACTTTCTATTTCTACTCATTGAATCCTTCTGATCATATGTCAGCCATACAGTAGTGCATATTTCACCTAATGGCCATATTTCTGGCCAAAGAGAACTTGATCTTGAACTTCTTTAGACATAGTTAACGACTATTTCTGATGTTAATTCAACCATATAGAAGTCTACCTACTCAACATATTTCTGGTCCAAGAGTCCACGTTTATGAACTTTTTATACATAATTATTGACTCCTTCTGATGTTACATCAGACATAGAGAAGTGCATATTTGACCTTCTGAACATATTTAGGCCACAAGAGTCGTCGATCATGAACATTCTATTCTACTCATGACTCCCTGATGATATGTCAGCCATGCAGTATTGAATATTTCACCTAATAGACATATTTCTGGCCAGACAGTACTCGATCTTTGAAACGTTTTTAGGACAGTACTTAATGAATTCTTCTGATGAGTCTTCTGCCATACAGAAGTCCACATTAGACCAAATGAACATATTTCTGACAATATTAGTCATCCATCATCAATTTTCTATAACGTACTCAATGACTCCCATCTGATGTTACATCAGCATTCAGAAGTCCAAATTTGACCTAATGGACATTTTTGTGGCTCAAGAGTCGTCGATCATGAATTTTATATTTCTTCTCATTTACTCCTTCGGATGACATGTCAGCTATGCAGTAAGTGCATATTTTCACCTAATGGATATATTTCTGGCCAAAGGGTACTTCGATCTTGACCTTTTTAGACCTACTTAATGAATACCTCTGAGGTACTTCAGCCATACAGAAGTGCATATTTGACCTTATGAACATATTTCTTGCCCAAGAGTCATCGATCATGAACTTTCTATTTCTACTCATTGACTCTTTCTGATGTTACATCAGCCATAGAGAAGTCCACGTTTGACCTAATGATCATATTTCTGTTGAAACATCTCTCAGTCACAAACTTTCTATAACATACTCAATGACTCCATCTGATGTTACATCAGCCATTCAGAAGTCCAAATTTGACCTAATGGACATTTTTGTGGCTCAAGAGTCGTCGATTATGAAAAATTTTCTACTCATACTCCTTCTGATGATATGTCAGCCATGCAGTAGTGCATATTTCACCTAATGGACATATTCTGGCCAAAGAGTACTCGATCTTGAACTTTTTTAGACATAGTTAATGACTACTTCTGATGTTATTCAGCCATATAGAGTAAACCTTCTCAACATTTAGGCCAAGAGTCCAAGTTCATAAACTTGTACATACTCATTGACTCTTCTGAAGTTACATCAGCCTATACAGAAGTGCATATCTGACCTTCTGAACACATTTCTGGCTTAAGAGTTGTCGATCCTGAACTTTGTATTTCTACTCATTGACTCCTTCTGATGTCAGCCATGCAGTAGTGCATATTTCACCTAATGCACATATTTCTGGCCAAAGAGTACTCGATTTTTTGAACTTTTTTAGATATAGTTAATGACTACTTCTGATGCTACTGCAGCCGTATAGAAGTCCACCTACTCAACATATTTCTGGTCCAAGAGGTCCACGTTCATGAACTTTTTATACATACTAATTGACTCCTTCTGATGTTACATCAGGCACAGAGAAGTGCATATTTGACCTTTTGAACATATTTCTTTCCGAAGAGTCGTCGATAATGAACTTTTCATTTCTACTCATTTACTCCTTCGGATGACATGTCAGCTATGCAGTAGTGCATATTTCACCTAATGGATATATTTCTGGCCAAAGGGTACTTCGATCTTGACCTTTTTTTAGACATACTTAATGAATACTTCTGAGGTTACTTCAGCCATATAGAAGTGCATATTTGACCTTATGAACATATTTCTTGCCCAAGAGTCATCGATCATGAACTTCCTATTTCTACTCATTGACTCTTTCTGATGTTACATCAGCCATAGAGAAGTCCACTTTTGACCTAATGATCATATTTCTGGTGAAAGATGCCTCAATCACAAACTTTCTGTACATTCTCATTGATTCCTTCTGATGTTGAATCAGCTATTCAGAAGTCCATATTTGACCTAATGGACATATATGTGGCTCAAGGGTAATCGATCATGAACTTTCTATTTCTACTCATTGAATCCTTCTGATCATATGTCAGCCATACAGTAGTGCATATTTCACCTAATGGCCATATTTCTGGCCAAAGAGAACTTGATCTTGAACTTCTTTAGACATAGTTAACGACTATTTCTGATGTTAATTCAACCATATAGAAGTCTACCTACTCAACATATTTCTGGTCCAAGAGTCCACGTTTATGACCTTTTTATACATATTTTTTGACTCCTTCTGATGTTACATCAGACATAGAGAAGTGCATATTTGACCTTCTGAACATATTTCAGGCCCAAGAGTCGTCGATCATGAACTTGCTATTTCTACTCATTGACTCTTTCTGATGTTACATCAGCCATAGTGAAGTCGACTTTTGACTTAATGATCATATTTCTGTTGAAACATCCCTCAGTCACAAACTTTCTATAACATACTCAATGACTCCATCTGATGTTACATCAGCAACTCAGAAGTCCAAATTTGACCTAATGGACATTTTTGTGGCTCAAGAGTCGTCGATCCTGAACTTTAAATTTATACTCATATACTCCTTCTGATGATATGTCAGCCATGCAGTAGTGCATATTTCACCCAATGGACATATTTCTGGCCAAAGAGTACTCGATCTTGAACTTTTTTAGACATAGTTAATGACTACTTCTGATGTTACTTCAGCTATATAGGAGTCCACCTACTCAACACATTTCTGGCCCAAGAGTCTTCGATCATGAACTTTCTATTTCTACTCATTGACTCTTTCTGATGTTACATCAGCCATACAGAAGTCCACTTTTCACCTAATGATCATATTTCTGGTGAAAGATCCCTCAATCACAAACTTTCTGTACATTCTCATTGATTCCTTCTGATGTTGAATCAGCTATTCAGAAGTCCATATTTGAGCTAATGGACATATATGTGGCTCAAGGGTAATCGATCACGAACTTTCTATTTCTACTCATTGAATCCTTCTGATGATATGTCAGCCATACAGTAGTGCATATTTCACCTAATGGACATATTTCTGGCCAAAGAGAACTCGATCTTGAACTTCTTTAGACATAGTTGATGACTACTTCTGATGTTAATTCAGCCATATAGAAGTCTACCTACTCAACATATTTCTGGTCCAAGAGTCCACGTTTATGAACTTTTTATACATATTTATTGACTCCTGATGTTACATCAGACAAAGAGAAGTGCATATTTGACCTTCTGAACATATTTCAGGCCCAAGAGTCGTCGATCATGAACATTCTATTTCTACTCATTGACTCCTGATGATATGTCAGCCATGCAGTATTGAATATTTCACCTAATAGACATATTTCTGGCCAAAGAGTACTCGATCTTGAACGTTTTTAGACATACTTAAAGAATTCTTCTGATGAGTCTTCTGCCATATAGAAGTCCACATTAGACCAAATGAACATATTTCTGACAAATTAGTCCTCCATCATCAATTTTCTATAACATACTCAATGACTCCATCTGATGTTACATCAGCCATTCAGAAGTCCAAATTTGACCTAATGGACATTTTTGTGGCTCAAGAGTCGTCGATCATGAATTTTATATTTCTACTCATTGACTCCTTCTGATGATATGTCAGCCATTCAGTAGTGCCTATTTCACCTAATGGACATATGTCTGTCCAAAGAGTACTCGATCTTGAACTTTTTTAGACATAGTTAATGACTACTTCTGATGTTACTTCAGCCATATAGAAGTAAACCTTCTCAACGTATTTATGGTCCAAGAGTCCACGTTCATAAACTTGTACATACTCATTGACTCCTTCTGAAGTTACATCAGCCATACAGAAGTGCATATCTGACCTTCTGAACACATTTCTGGCTTAAGAGTTGTCGATCCTGAACTTTGTATTTCTACTCATTGACTCCTTCTGATGTCAGCCATGCAGTAGTGCATATTTCACCTAATGCACATATTTCTGGCCAAAGAGTACTCGATTTTTTGAACTTTTTTAGATATAGTTAATGACTACTTCTGATGCTACTGCAGCCGTATAGAAGTCCACCTACTCAACATATTTCTGGTCCAAGAGTCCACGTTCATGAACTTTTTATACATACTAATTGACTCCTTCTGATGTTACATCAGGCACAGAGAAGTGCATATTTGACCTTTTGAACATATTTCTTTCCGAAGAGTCGTCGATAATGAACTTTTCATTTCTACTCATTTACTCCTTCGGATGACATGTCAGCTATGCAGTAGTGCATATTTCACCTAATGGATATATTTCTGGCCAAAGGGTACTTCGATCTTGACCTTTTTTTAGACATACTTAATGAATACTTCTGAGGTTACTTCAGCCATATAGAAGTGCATATTTGACCTTATGAACATATTTCTTGCCCAAGAGTCATCGATCATGAACTTCCTATTTCTACTCATTGACTCTTTCTGATGTTACATCAGCCATAGAGAAGTCCACTTTTGACCTAATGATCATATTTCTGGTGAAAGATGCCTCAATCACAAACTTTCTGTACATTCTCATTGATTCCTTCTGATGTTGAATCAGCTATTCAGAAGTCCATATTTGACCTAATGGACATATATGTGGCTCAAGGGTAATCGATCATGAACTTTCTATTTCTACTCATTGAATCCTTCTGATCATATGTCAGCCATACAGTAGTGCATATTTCACCTAATGGCCATATTTCTGGCCAAAGAGAACTTGATCTTGAACTTCTTTAGACATAGTTAACGACTATTTCTGATGTTAATTCAACCATATAGAAGTCTACCTACTCAACATATTTCTGGTCCAAGAGTCCACGTTTATGACCTTTTTATACATATTTATTGACTCCTTCTGATGTTACATCAGACATAGAGAAGTGCATATTTGACCTTCTGAACATATTTCAGGCCCAAGAGTCGTCGATCATGAACATTCTATTTCTACTCATTGACTCCTGATGATATGTCAGCCATGCAGTATTGAATATTTCACCTAATAGACATATTTCTGGCCAAAGAGTACTCGATCTTGAACGTTTTTAGACATACTTAATGAATTCTTCTGATGAGTCTTCTGCCATATAGAAGTCCACATTAGACCAAATGAACATATTTCTGACAAATTAGTCCTCCATCGTCAATTTTCTATAACGTACTCAATGACTCCATCTGATGTTAAATCAGCCATTCAGAAGTCCAAATTTGACCTAATGGACATTTTTGTGGCTCAAGAGTCGTCGATCATGAATTTTATATTTCTACTCATTGACTCCTTCTGATGATATGTCAGCCATTCAGTAGTGCATATTTCACCTAATGGACATATTTCTGGCTTAAGAGTTGTCGATCCTGAACTTTGTATTTCTACTCATTGACTCCTGATGATGATATGTCAGCCTGCAGTAGTGCATATTTCACCTAATGGACATATTTCTGGCCAAAGAGTACTCGATCTTGAACTTTTTTAGATATAGTTAATGACTTCTTCTGATGTTAGTAGAACCATATAGAAGTCCACCTACTCAACATATTTCTGGTCCAGGAGTCCACGTTTATGAACTTTTTATACATACTAAATGACTCCTTCTGATGTTACATCAGGCACAGAGAAAGTGCATATTTCGACCTTTTGTACAGATTTCTTTCCGAAGATTCGTCGATCATGAACTTTTCATTTCTACTCATTTACTCCTTCGGATGACATGTCAGCTATGCAGTAGTGCATATTTCACCTAACGGATATATTTCTGGCCAAAGGGTACTTCGATCTTGACCTTTTTTTAGACATACTTAATGAATACTTCTGAGGTTACTTCAGCCATACAGAAGTGCATATTTGACCTTATGAAAATATTTCTTGCCCAAGAGTCATCGATCATGAACTTCCTATTTCTACTCATTGACTCTTTCTGATGTTACATTCAGCCATAGAGAAGTCCACTTTTGACCTAATGATCATATTTCTGGTGAAAGATGCCTCAATCACAAACTTTCTGTACATTCTCATTGATTCCTTCTGATGTTGAATCAGCTATTCAGAAGTCCATATTTGACCTAATGGACATATATGTGGCTCAAGGGTAATCGATCATGAACTTTCTATTTCTACTCATTGAATCCTTCTGATCATATGTCAGCCATACAGTAGTGCATATTTCACCTAATGGCCATATTTCTGGCCAAAGAGAACTTGATCTTGAACTTCTTTAGACATAGTTAACGACTATTTCTGATGTTAATTCAACCATATAGAAGTCTACCTACTCAACATATTTCTGGTCCAAGAGTCCACGTTTATGACCTTTTTATACATATTTATTGACTCCTTCTGATGTTACATCAGACATAGAGAAGTGCATATTTGACCTTCTGAACATATTTCAGGCCCAAGAGTCGTCGATCATGACTTGCTATTTCTACTCATTGACTCTTTCTGATGTTACATCAGCCATAGTGAAGTCGACTTTGACTTAATGATCATATTTCTGTTGAAACATCCCTCAGTCACAAACTTTCTATAACATACTCAATGACTCCATCTGATGTTACATCAGCAACTCAGAAGTCCAAATTTGACCTAATGGACATTTTTGTGGCTCAAGAGTCGTCGATCCTGAACTTTAAATTTATACTCATATACTCCTTCTGATGATATGTCAGCCATGCAGTAGTGCATATTTCACCCAATGGACATATTCTGGCCAAAGAGTACTCGATCTTGAACTTTTTTAGACATAGTTAATGACTACTTCTGATGTTTACTTCAGCTATATAGGAGTCCACCTACTCAACACATTTCTGCCCAAGAGTCTTCGATCATGAACTTTCTATTTCTACTCATTGACTCTTTCTGATGTTACATCAGCCATACAGAAGTCATATCTGACCTTCTGAACACATTTCTGGCTTAAGATGTCGATCCTGAACTTTGTATTTCTACTCATTGACTCCTTCTGATGTCAGCCATGGCAGTAGTGCATATTTCACCTAATGCACATATTTCTGCCAAAGAGTACTCGATTTTTTGAACTTTTTTAGATATAGTTAATGACTACTTCTGATGCACTGCAGCCGTATAGAAGTCCACCTACTCAACATATTTCTGGTCCAAGAGTCCACGTTCATGAACTTTTTATACATACTAATTGACTCCTTCTGATGTTACATCAGGCACAGAGAGTGCATATTTGACCTTTTGAACATAATTTCTTTCCGAAGAGTCGTCGATAATAACTTTTCATTTCTACTCATTTACTCCTTCGGATGACATGTCAGCTATGCAGTAGTGCATATTTCACCTAATGGATATATTTCTGGCCAAGGGTCTTCGATCTTGACCTTTTTTTAGACATACTTAATG